>NC_040890.2:4815228-5115228 GCF_900634795.4 Betta splendens
AGTCCTAAAACTATAAATAATAAATACCTATGAACATTAAAAACAAATTGTTACAAAAATGAAAAAACAGTATACAGTACCTGTTGGTTCAGTGTCTTCTAAAACATAGAACAACGTGTCAGATCAGGTACAGCAGGAAGGAAAAACTATAGGCAAACTATAACATCAAGGAAATCAGCACTTACTGTTCACAGATGAAGGTGAAGGAAGCAGCAAGTGGATAACTCACTCTTGGCTGTCTCTTATATTGGTGGGTGGATGTAGCTCTGGGTGGGGAAGGTTGGAATGTCCAAAGCAATTAGACAAGAACTGGGAGGTAACCTCATGTCAGGCAACTTGAGGTATTCAAATCAAATTAGCCTTTGTCCTAATAAGGGTAATTTATTTTTACAAGCTGTGACATGTGAGCTTCTGTCTGTGTGTCAACACCAGAAATATATTATAAAATGTTTGACCCAGAATATAAGAAAAAGTTTACCTAATGACTTAAATTGACAATAAATTTAAGTTCCACAATTGAGCCACGTTTTGAGGTGATGATACTGTTCTATATACATGTGACATTATCTACTTTGTTTACACTCACAGTAGAGCGTTAGAAAAACAAAACAAAAAAAAGAAATAAATTCAAAGAGTCAAGCAGAAAAGACAAGACACTTCACAATAGCTCACTGATACCCAGGGAGAATGGGTAAAATGCAGAGGACAAATGATGCCACTGTGGGACTAATAAGGGAATTAAATGTTTTTGTTATAATTCTTTTTATTTAAAGTGTGAAATATTTATTGGATTCTTGCAATTACAATGCTGCCTTGTCTCTGGCCGTGGCCACAGCAAACCAATCTGTGATCAAGGATGTGAGGATGGATTCAATGATGGCAGTGTAGAAGTTCACCAACATCTTCGCAGGGAGGTGGAACTTTTTCAGCAGGCTCAAGAAGTACATCCTCTGCTGAGCCTCCTTGATGATGGAGCTGATGTTCTACTCCCACTTGAGGTCCTGGCTGATGATAGTAACCTGGAAGCGGAAGGACTCCACAGAAGTCACTGGGGTGTCACAGAAGACGACAGGGGGGAGGAGGGCTCGGTCCTTCCTAAAACCAACTGTCATCTCCACCGTCTTCAGAGCACTGAGTCCCAGGTTGTTAGTGCTGCACCATGACACCAGACTGGCTATCTTGCTCCATAGGCTGACTCCTCTCAGTCAGAGATAAGGCCAATAAGGGTGGTGTCATGAGCAAACTTAAGGAGTTTGACACTCGTTTCCAGATGTGCAGCCATTTGCCTACAGGGAGAATAACGGGCGAAAGAAAGCAGCCTTGGGAGGGATCAAGTGCTGATGGTCAAAAATTATAGACAAGCTTCCCCAGGCTCATGTACTACTGTCTGAGTAAGGAAGTCCATTATCCACCTGCAGATGGAGTCAGGCACATTCAGATGGGTTTGTCATGGAGGAGGGATGAAACTATTGTGTGGAAGGCAGAGCTGAACTCTACAAATCCTGGCATGGAGAGTCCAGATGCTGGAGGATGAAGTGGAGGGCCATGTTTACAGCATTGTGTACAGGGGCCCGTTTCAAGAAGGAGGTTTAACAAACTCTGAGTTTAAACTAAACTCTGAGTTGATTTACACTGAGTTTGCAAACCTGGAGTTTTCGGTTTCAGAACAACTGAAAAGAGTTGGTTTAAGCAACTCTGAGTTGACTGACTCAGAGTTAAGCGCGTGCACCGAGACGATACAAAGCCCTGATCAATGGAGTGAAGATATTACGAGTCACCATGGCAACAGGACAACAAAAGACGTCTGGAAATGAATATGATACCTCAAGCAAATAGCGTCTACGAGTCTATATTCCGTAGAAAAAGTAACACGGCTGCAGCGGCGAAAGAGAAAGAATTAGCTTGGAAGAAAATAGCTCCTCGAGTCAAAGCGTAATGTGTGTAGACTACCTGACTTTACAACAACTGACATATTAAATAACTAAATGGCATGAAGAATATAGCAGTGCAGCAGCATTTTTAACATGGCTGTAATGTTTTCACACAGTTAAATCTTTTGACTTCTACTCAGCCAAGAGAAAGTAGGCAGAGGCTAGAACAACTGGTGGAGGACCTGCCCCTCAACCACTAACTTATGCAGAGGAGATGGCCCTCAGCCTGACCACTGGAAAGCAGAGGCTGAAGGAATTCCTGGAGGGAGTTCAGCAGAACCAGTCACTCCCCAGGATACAAGTGCATGTGTTAAATGTAAAAGGCCTAGCTATATATTTGATTTTTTACATAGGCTTCTTTTTATATATCCATTTCTTAGACTCTGGGTTGGGTTCTTTGTTGGTCTTAACAGATTCTGATGGTAATATGTGAATCTCTGTCACAACAGAAGCCCAGGATGTTGTAAGTATACTACTAAATAAAGTTTAAATTATGACAAGCAGTATTATAAAGTGTAATATTAATACAGTTTATACACGACATGATTTCTGACATTTGTGTTGCGTAGCCTAAAGGATGTACTGTAACTTGATCTCCAAGTATACTGATTTTATTATCTCCCCTTTGCCCCAGAGTGTGGAAGAACAGCAGGAGGGTCCGTCACATTCTGCTGCACAGATGCACACAGTTCAGTGATGTTCATTAAATGCCAGAGTTCAGTTCTGTTAGAGTAATGAGGAACTATGTCTTGTAACTCTAAATCTTCTGTATTTTAAGTTACAGGTTACAGAGTTGTATAAACTAAATCTCAAGGAAATGTTATACTTGTACCACAAGATTGAAAAGACAGATCTAGAAATTGAAAGTATAGTATAGAGTATAGTTAAAGGTGAATTGTATGAATTATTGGAAGAATCATAAAATCTAACAATTGCCTTTGTATTTGTAGGAAATGAAGAAAACCAAATAAATTATGATTTGCATTTATTCAGTTTCTTTTATTGGTGGTGGTGGTGATGGTTGATTAAGACATTACGGCATATCACATCTCTGACTGTCCATCCACTCTGCAGATTTCCATGATGGAGGGAGTCTTCCTCAGGGTCTTGTATTTGTAGGGCAGGGTGTAGCTCTCCTCTAATAACTGCAATAATGTGGAGAACAACACATGTTCCAATAATGTCACAGGCCTCTCAGGTGTTTCCCTGACGTAGGCACTGAAGACGTGCTTTCAACAGGCCTATGGTCATTTTCACCCGGGCTCTTGTTCTGCAGGGCCACATTAAAGCGCTGCTGGGGGCCTGCCTTAGGTTCTGGGTGAGGGGTCAGTTTTGTGGGTTGGCATGGGTGACCCCTATCTCCAGCAGAAAGCCGTCAATCTCTCCTATAAGGAAGTTCACATTACTTTAGTGCTGCATGGAAGTGCTCCTGTGAGTGTGAGTGCATGCATTGAAATAAGTGTATAGGACATACATGTACTTACCACAGTGCAGCCTGTTACTTAGGGTTGACTCACGATATATTCATGAGTTCACGTTTAAGATATGTGCAGCATCACATATGATCTTGGTGATGTAAACAATGTAATGTCAGTTACAGTGACCATTAGAAAGAGTAATCAGTGCACCTGCACATTTATCAGTTTATTTCAGATCACAGCAAGATAACTCTGGGTTTCCCGAATAAAACCTGCTCCCGACCAGGTTAGGTTCACAGAGTAAGTTGCCATAGTAACTGACTCTGAGTTTCGATTACCTCGCTTCTTGAAACGGATTTAAACTTACACCGCTTTACGGGTTTAAGTAACCCCGCTTTCTGAAACCGAAAACTCAGAGTTTTCCTTATTTCGGGGTTAACAAACTCAGAGTTTCCACAAAACCTCATTCTTGAAACGGGCCCCAGATCTGTTGGCTCTGTAGGCAAACTACAGGGGGTCCAGGAGGGAGTCTGTGATGTCTTTGAGATAGGAGAGGATGAGATGCTCAAAAGACTTCATCACTACAGAGGTCAGGGCCCACGGGTCTGTAGTCATTAATTCCTGTGATTCTCGCATTTTTGGGGACAGAGATAATGAGTGAGGATTTAAAGCTGGCTGGCACATGAAACGTCTCCAGTGAGGTGTTGAAAATGCTGGACAATGGCTGGGGGTTGGAGGGTGTTAGGACTGGCCCATTGTTTTTCAAAACAGCAGTGGAAAGTATTGAGATCATTGGCCAGACGTAGGTCGTTCAAAAAGTGGGGGCACTGGGTTTGTAGTTGGAAATTGTCTTGAGCCCTTTCCAGACAGAGGCAGAATTATTGGCTGAGAATTGCTGTTCCATTTTCTCACCTCTTTGTATTTGTCTCTGCTCCCCCATTCTGAATGCAGCTTCTGTTCACTCTGGTGCCTGTTGGAATTACGCTGTCGATGTCCTGCAGAAGTTAATGTAGTACTCATCCAAGCTGTGGGTGGTTGACCTGAAAATGTCCCAGTCTCTGCGGTCCAGACACTCCTGAAGTTCCCCCACAGCTTTACTGTTCCACTTCTTCCAAGACGGCAAAATAAGCAGTGTAGCAGTGGTCCAGTATCTTTTCCTCTCTGGTTGGACATTTGATGAACTGTTTGTGTTTAGGAAGTTGACCAAGGCACCTGGGTTTGTCCATTCTACCCTCAGTATCTCCTCAGCCAGTGCTGATGGATGGATGAACTTTTTTGATCCCACAGCGGGGAAATTGAATTACTGCAACAGCCACAGACGACAGCAAAGACATTGTGCAGAATTGCAAGAAAAAAGGAGCACAAAAAATAATAGTAATAATAATAATAATAATAACCCCGGGGGAAACACCTGCAGAAAGGAAAACAGAGGGCACAGGCACTAAAGCCAACATGGTCATCTCTGGACCACCAGGAAACGTATGGGGTGAGATCTCTATCTTTAATTAAGAGCATAGAGAGCGCACTTTAGCGATTTAATGTTAAGATTTTGTCATGCTTGCTCTCAAAACCCTTTCTTTGCTTTAAAAATGTCTCTGCTCGCGCTCAGATTTACTCTGCTCTCGTTCAAATCTTTATCCGCGCTCTCAGATTTCCAGCGCTCAATCCTCCTCCTCGCTCTCAGTTCTTGCTGATTGCTCTCCATTTGTCTTACGCGTGCGCTCGCTTCTACGACCTGAGACAATCCTATCAAAAATCACCAGCCAACAGGAGGCCAGGGCTGCTGACCAATGACATGACGCTTACTTTCCCAAGCGGAAGAGAAGCAATGAGAACGTAAAAGGAACACAGTGACGGCATTTTGGTTATAACTCTAATTAAAAGCAACAACTCACTTAGTATGGAATTATGAACATCGCTGAGCTATTTTGTATTTAATTACATCGCTAACTGTGGTAATCGATTAAGCTAGCTTAATGCAATTGGATACAAAGCATTAACAGTCTAACATGATTTTTATTTTTTAAAATGATGTATGTTTGCCCATCTAGCTCTTATGTTGGTTTGAGCACAATGGAGGAATAAAGAGACATCAGACCATCAGTAAAGGTTTGATTTTTGATATGTTTAAACGTGTTTAGCAAAAATTCACTTCATCGGAGCACCAGGCTTAACGCAGCGCCCATTTATTGCACTGGAGGAAACCGATTCATTGTTTCAATGAATGTGAAAAGTAAAGGGGAGTTTAGGGATGTTTGGAGTTAACTGGGAAATACAACGTATTTTCTGAGGTTTGCAAAGTCCAAGGTGACTTGATTCTCCAGACAGATGTCAAACATACGTTTCATTCGATTCCCCAAACTAGCTGCAGAAAGAGGTGAGACGAAACGCAGAGAAATAAACAAATCAGTTGACAATGTGCACAGAGAATCTGCCGTTGTTTCCGTTGACTTCAGCTGGTGTCTGTCCTGTTCCACTGCACCCGATGATCTGCAGTAGCAACTGATCACTTTTTCAGTCTGACTGGTTAAATCAGTTTAGCGATCTAACCCTGGTGCTGATGTTGTTGGGTTTGACCTACACTTTACAGGGTGACAGGTTTATTTCAACAAAAAAATATTATTAATTATCTCTCTGTCAGACGTCAACAAGTCTAAAGGCAGCCACCTGATCTCGGATGAATTTATTCATTTTCTCCGTACCAAGGTAAAATTAGATTATGCAAAAACAGGTCACCTTTTACGAAAAATAGAATGAACGCATCATAGCATCATACGATGTACTAGTAGTCCACTTTCTGTTTTGTTTTTTGGTGGGGCGGGGGGTTTGGATTTGTGGTCCGGTCTGTTCTGTGTTCTTACATTGTTTTATACCGGGGGTCTGAGAGTAACATAATTTTAATTCTCTGTAGATCCAAAACAAAACATATTGTAGAAATTGACAATAAAGTTGACTTTGACTTTTTTTAATACACGGACTCTGAAATACACTGTACAGTACTTGTTCTAAAGTCACTTTGCTTCTCTTTCACATGGGAAAAGTAAGCAATAATGTCAACGGTCAGCAGCCCTGGCCTCCTATTGGCTAATGACTTTTGATAGGATTATCTTGGGTCATAGAAGCGAGCGCATGCGTGAGACGAATTGAGAGTGAGCAACAAGAACCGAGAGCGAGGAGGAGAATTTGAGCGGAAGCGCTGGAAATCTGAGAGCGTAAATAAAGATTTGAACGTGAGCAGAGTGAATCTGAGCGCGAGCAGAGACATTTTTAAAGCAAGCATGACAAAATCTTAACATTATATCGCTAAAGTGCGCTCCCAAATTGAAAAACTACGCTCTTGATTAAAGATAGAGATCTCACCCTATTGAAACGAGGCAGGTGCGGTCTCCACCAGACCACTAGGAACTAAGGCTGGCGTGGTCCCCTCCCTGGATCCCCGATACCAAAGATGGCGTGGTCCTCTCTGGACCACCAGGAAACAAAGCCAACGTGGTCATCTCTGGACCACCAGGAAACAAGGCTGGCGTGGTCATGTCTGGACCACTGGGAAACAAAGCTGTTGTGGTCATCTCCAAACCATCAGGAACTGAGGCCAGCGTGGTCTCCTCTGGACCACCACAGGTTCAAAAGGCATCTTCTCTGGCCAGCCACAGGCGCGACAAAGCACAGCCATGTGCATGTGCACTGGGGCTATAGTAGCCAGGGTCCTCCGCTCAGTGAGAGTGCACATGACCTACACTCGGTAAGAGCAGTAACTCCCCGCTCAGAGTGGGTGTTAATTCATTCCTCCGCCTCCACATCATCTCCTTACCTGTCCCCGTACCCTGTCAAGCCCTGCCGGTTCAGAACAGACGGGGGGAGTTTGTAACATCTTAAAACACACCACTTCTGGTGTGTTAGAAGTACACTCCCTACTTATTTCACATTTTGTGAGTTCATCCAATCTGGTTCAAGAACCATCGGTTTCAAATTTCCCGGACTGTCTACGTCTGCAGTCTAACCACTGACAGACCCAGCTCTGGCCCCGCCCAGACAAACCTGGATCTCTAAATGTACCTGCAACATTGCGTTTCAGTCAGTCAATGTGCACTCCAGCATAGTAGGTGGCGGTAATTCACCTTTCAGATGGTTGCCACCCGCCATTTAAAAAACAAAAGAAGAAGAAGTCACTCACTATGACACAAACTGACATGAGGCCATTAGGGTTCAGGAAGTGCTTTGTTGTTGGTTGTTCCAACCAGCATCGCAGCCTTTTCATTTTGCCAGCAGAGCAAGAAAGAAGAACTTTATGGATTAATTTTATTGTAAATGGACCGGTGCCGGCACCGCTGCCTAAATGCTTCTTTGTGTGTGGACACCATTTCACCTCTGTCTGCTTTGAAAACAAGGGTATATTTTTACTGGGCTTACGGTTGAAGAAGCCCTCCGTTTCTACAAGACAATTACTACCGAGCCTGTGTATGTCGTAGCCCAAGTAGACCTGTGAATTTGGGTTATGTAAGTTCTATCTAAGTCTAACAGGTATGTTGTTGCTGTCTTCTCGTATGTGTTGCTTATCTAGTCAGCTAACTGTAAACGTGACTGTTTTTTTTTTTATACAGGCTGACGCATCCTACAGTATGTGGCTACCGAAAGGCAAGGAGGTTGTTTTTCAAACTGACACGCCACTGCAGGCTGTGGGCACACGGCTACTTTGTAGAAGAGTTGCTGCCCACCTCAGGAGCAAAGGTATGTACATTTAACAGCAGTATGATTATTTGCTGACCAATAGGCAGTTTTATTGGACAGAAATTTAGCATTTCACATTTCAGTAGTTGTAGTATTCATAATCAGATCTATATTATTGTCTATATATTTACTCTGTATGCAGTTGGTCAACTTACTTTGACATTTTTGTCTGTTGACGGGTAATTTGTAATTCTCGTGTTATGGTGTATGTTTATGTGGAAAATATGATGGAGACCATCTTCAATAAAGTCCTGCTGCATCCATCTGTACACCAGCTGCACTGCTTCCAATGTCTTCCAAAACGTGATGAAGACAACAAAGATCCTCACATCTCTCCAGCCAACTACCCATGACTGTGCCTGTTCCACTCCAGAAACTATGCTTTCAACCTAACTATGAATCCTACCCATTCATTTTGTGGTCTGCACATTGAGTTGTAAAAGTAATTTATCCAGCTGATGCATTGGTTGACAATAACGTTGGCTCTGACTATCGCTGTTGCACTGAACTATTTTTTATGAGGGAAAACAGACAAATGCTTTATAATATTTCAACTTTTATTGATGTATTGCCACAAAAACAATAATTTAGGTATTTCACAGGTTGTCTAAGTCTAACATAGGTGCCTTGTCCCTCAGGAAACACTGCACTGATCCAGACCAGGGAAGGTGGGATGACAACTTGGACTCTTCGCCTTAGAAGTCCCCAGCACCAGCTGACAAGACTTCTCTAGATATGGGGTGCCGAATGTAAAAGGAGCACCTATAACTAGTTTTCTCACATTTAGTTAAATGTGCAAAAGTCTAAATGTAAATGTTAAATATAAATGTTAAATATAAATTTAAATGTTAAATATAAATGTTAAATGTTAAATCTAAATGTTAAATGATCAAACTGAATATTTAAGTAGACTTCTGTCGTAAACACCATTAATGAGGAGTCAAGTAGGTTTAAAAAGAATATTTCTGTGGCGCCGGTGGAGAATTAGTTGGCTAACTATACTAGCTAGCCGAAGTTAGGTCCAGGCTAAAAACAAAAGCTTCCAGATCAGATGTGGGCGGGGTTTGCGCGCACTGTTGTAGGTGTTTGAGTTCGCATCTCTGATCTTAGACCTGCGCTGTTTGAGGGTAGGGGTGGAGTCTACTTGCACATTCATGAATATTCAGTTTACACTCGACGAACATTTAACATTTACATTTAACATTTACATTTAACATTTACATTTAACATTTACATTTACATTTTACATTTAACATTTACCTTTAACCTTTTGCACATTTAACTAAATGTGAGAAAACATGATGTGTCATTTAGTTAAATGTGAGAAAACTAGTTATAGGTGCTCCTTTTACATTCGGCACCCCATATCTAGACTAGATACCTGCAACGACTTGAGATATACACAGACATAGTACTGTCAATTTTATGAAGAAAAAAACAATAACTACATTTCTATTAGTTATATATTAGCACTTGATATATCATACACCTTACTAAAAGCAATTAAAAGTATATTAGGTCAATATGTATTTAGAACCAAAACTATGTTTGTAAACCAGAGTGCCCAGGTACATTATGATTTATCTGTAAATAGTAAAATGTTTTAAAATTGTTTAATTTTGAAAATACTGATTTATTCCATGCATTTGTAATTGTCTGATATACTGTATATTAAATGTGTTCTGTAATAAATACACATTCAATCATACTGGCTCCAGTCCTGGATCATCAACCATACATGACAGTAGGTTTGGTTCAAGATTTATCAAAATTTTAATTTAATTAATTAATTAAAGTTATAAAGACATGCAATATCTTGACAGCAAGAGTTGCTGTCACACCATGCCTCTGTAGGCATTTACCGTTCCCACATTGGCACTTAATTACAGACAAATACGGCAAAATATAAGCTGCAGCTGACCCCATTATGGAAAAAATATTTTGACACACCAGCTGTAGTCATGTTATGAATATTCTGTTATATTAATTCAGGCTGCTTGTTGGCAACCATTAGTATTAGCGTTAGCAGCTAATCAAGTTGCGTATTATATAAATAAATAAATTAAATGTGAATCTGCCAGTTAGACATACCTTGTGCCAGTCGAAGTGTAACCACTTCAACAGCCTCCCATTCGACTTCAGAGTCAGATTTTGGATTAAACATATGGTTGAACTCCACTACGAGGACGAGGTAGCCAGTGTTGCTGTTACAGTGGTTTCAGTGACCGTGACGTTTACACCCTGTGGCGAATCACGGCTATGCACTTCCTCAAAGGGGTGTGGTGATCAACTTCCCTTGCGACACACATTTCGAAAACAGAGTGTTGTGGACAAGAGCTTAAAACACACATTTTCAGACGGGCCGTGTGGGCGATCTACAGCATTTTTTGGCATGAAAAGTTACAGACACCTTACTGAGACATCAAGGTCCAATTCTTTAGCATTGTGTAGCATGAAAAAAGCATGTGCATGGACCTTTAATCATGTTGATTTTGTGGTATACTCAGCCACAATCACTTTTTTACTTTTTGCTTTGAAAGTCCTACTAATTGTTAAAATAAGTTTTCTTGTGCTGTCCTCTACCAGCTGTGTGGTATGTAAGGCAGCTGGGGCTGCATGGTTTCGGTAATCATTCACAGCTCAGGCTCTGTAGCGAGCAGCAAGCTCTCCAGTTCATTAAAGACCTCATAGTACATAGTGGCTCCAGTTTCTAAATGTAGAATGGGAGGCAGAGCTTATGTCTATCTAACTTCTCTCTTGTGTAACCAGCTCCATGTTCAGGTTTGAGAAGCTGACACACTTTCCACCTTTAAGATCAGGCGTAAAACCTTCCTTTTTGATAAAGCTTATAGTTAGAGATGGTTCAGGTCACTGGCAATGATTGTTAGTCACAGGAACCATCTCTTAGTTAAGCTGCAATAGACATAGACTGCTAGGGGAACTTAATTTATACACTGAGCTCCTCTGTTTCCTTCTATCTCTTCTGTCCAATAACCTCCCATCATTGTTCCATG
Organism: Betta splendens; assembly: GCF_900634795.4. Taxonomy (NCBI): domain Eukaryota; kingdom Metazoa; phylum Chordata; class Actinopteri; order Anabantiformes; family Osphronemidae; genus Betta; species Betta splendens. The sequence goes on from NC_040890.2 coordinate 4,826,320, forward strand.
TTTAACTAACCTTGTCTCTTTCTCTCCAGTAGCTGTGCTTCTCTCCCACTCTCTCTCTCTCCTCCATTCTGTCCTCACCTACAGGTTTCACTGGACTCAAAGTTTGGTGTCTGTGATGGGCAGCTGCGGATCCAACCATCCTGCCTGTGCTCTGTTGTTGCCTGTTGTTACTTGTTGTTGTTGCTGTAATTTCTCTCTCTCTATCCTCTCACCCCAACCGGTTGAGGCAGATGGCCGCCCACATGCAGCCTGGTTCTGCTGGAGGTTTCTTCCTCGTTAGAGAAGGAGTTTTTCCTCTCCACTGTTGCTGTCAAATTAAATACTTGCTGTATGTGGGATTCATTGGGTTTAGTTGTGTGAGGTCTTAAACCTTACTTTGTAAAGTTCCTTGAGATAACTTTTTTGTGGTTTGGCGCTATATAAATAAAATTGATTTGAATTCCAACAATGTTTCAGTGATTAAATGCAGTATTTTTCCAACATTTCCCTCCTGTTTAACATCGAAACATTCATTAAACAATCATGCAAACATCAGAACAGCACAACTTCTTTCGATTTTCAGAGCAGTCGTCATGTTATAACATCGTAGGCAGGGTCAAAGGCACAAAATTTACAGCTTAGCAACATTGTACAAGTTCTCTTCACAGTTATCAAGCTTCAAAGGTGTATAGTGTATTTGTCGAGAGTGCATGACTGTGCACACCCTGAGAAGGCCTTGATTGACCAGCCTGATGATCATGGCCCTCGAACAGGGAATTACGCACAACACAATCAGCATCAGAACCAAGGGGATCAGCAGAACCGGTCCAAATATATATATATCCATGTGCCCGACCTAAACCAATCAAACCAGGATTTGTCCTTCATTTCGTCAACCGCCTGCATATTGGATATGTGCTGTAGGTCACGGATTGCCTGTTGGGACATGCAGTAATTTGTGGTTACTCTTAGCATGATTTTTCCTACTCCCAACCATGGAAATAGGGATAGTGCCACTTTCTGGCCTGTAGTCCAGAGCTTTTTGGTAATGGGAATGTCTGATCCCAAGATTAGATCACTTTCCTTCAGGTCGATCTCTCACTTCCATAGCTGTCCTTTGGAAGTCGTCAGCTGAGGTGTTATCACATCAGCGCCATCTGAAACATAAACAGGAACACAGCAACCTACCCAATTGGGTGGAAGACGCACATAGATTATGTGCCCACAAGGATAATTGATATCAGACTGTGGGATGGTCCCCATGAAATCAGGACCATCATAATAAGAGACACCCTGAACCAGTAAAGTTATGAGTGCTTTGTCTTCATTTAACGATACCACAAGTTAGTGTGATACTGATCAGAAGATCTCTCCTCATCCTTGATGAGGTTTGGGAGTGGCTTAGCATCAATCAACAGTACAAGGGCTGTTAGTACAACTCCCGTGGCTGGATAGTGTTCCCTCATAGTATCTCCTTATGAGAATGTACCCCTAAGTGAGAGAGGGTACCACTGGTTTCTTCACTGCCGTTGAGACAAACACTGCTCTAAATGCTGCTGACCCCCTTTGTAGGCAGACTTTCCCTCCCTCGGTTGGGTTTTTTCTCATGGACAATACTACTTGGTTGCCTGTACCTGTTGTCTTTTGCAGTGTGTGTTGTGTATTCACCTGGAGACAGACTGTAGGTGTTGCCAGTGTCATTATGTATGAGCCTAGACGGAAGGTCCAGTTCTTGCGCTTTATGACTCTGAAGAACACCTAGTCACCAATCTGCAGTGGTCCCTCCTGTGGACAAGGCATGTCTTGAGAAGCATTTTCAGAAAAAACATTTCTGGTAATGTTTTAACACCATTGACATATGGAAGGCATTGGAAGGGTTGTATATACAGTAATAATATAATATATATAATAATGCAGAGAGTTTGCACAAATATTGCACATAGGAGATTATTACACAAATCAGATCTGTGTGGTCCATTATAGCTATAAATTCTCTCCGGTATACCAAATCGAGATATTATGTCTCGTACTAGTACTTTTGCTACAGCTAGTGCATCATTCGTGGTTGTGGGGAACACCTCTACCCATTTAAAAAAATATCTATAATTGCCAGACAATGCTTTTTACTTTGACATCTATTTAATTCTATAAAATCCATATGTAAAAATTGAAACGGATATTCTCCTTTAGTGAATGTTCTTCTTGTTTGTCGAATATTACCTTGAGGGTTATGTTTAGTGCATGTGGATGCATCTGGAACTAAATTTTAAAAAAATAATTTGTAAATCCATAAGTAGTATAATATTTGTTTATTATCCATACCTCAATTTTGCCTTTAATAGAGGGATGCTGGTAGGACAGGTTCCCCCTATTGTCAAACATAATAACTTTGTGGATTAACAGTTGCTCCTTTGAGTCCATTTGATTTTTTTTTCCACTTTTGGGAGAGCTGTCTTGCATTTGTTGTAGGAGTGCGCTGTCTTAAGAATTTGCTTTTAACACTAACTTTAGTGTTAGTATGAGCAGTGCATTTGCATCAGTGCATCAAATGGCTTTTTTTGCTGGTAGTTCTCTACAATTTTTTTATTAAATCAGCTGCATTATAGTCTTTCCTGTTAATGTCATCATGCCTCTATTTTCCAATTCACTGGCAAATATATGAATAGTTCATTGTGCATATCTGCTATCAGTATAGATGGTAACTTCCTGATCTGTCATGAGTTTCCATGCCTCAGTCAGTGCAATTATTTCTGCTGCTTGTGATCTGTTGTGTGGGGGTAGAGGTTCTGCTTTCAAGGTCTGGAATGTTTGGAATGCTGAAAAAGGCATTACTACTGATAGTAATACTGCAATCAATGCTAAACAAATATAAATGTACAAAGAAATCAAATTGTGTGTTCTAGTAAAAAATGAGACCTCCCTAAATTGCAAACATTGATAGAACCACATCAACCAGTAAGATCTGTAACAATACAAAGGTTCTGAGATAGGCCAAGCTTCTTATACAGCAATTGAAAGTCTACACAGGCTTTGATTGATTTATCAACTATCCTAAATTTAGTTATGCTACTTCTAATAGTGCATGTTTTCTTCTTGCATATGTTTTAAGCATGGAGGTTGGACTGTTCTTGTCATACACACTCCCCCTTGAGTGTGCCTAATTAAGGATGGACGGCGCCAGAAAGAAAAGGGTGGAGAGAGAAAGAAGAGGACGGAGAGCTGGGCTGGAGAGACACGGGACTCGAGAGAGACGAGGCAAGGCGTGGAACCAGAGTCAGAGTCAGAACCAGCGGCGGATACGACGAATCGTCCTGGGAGACAAGCAGCTGCGCATGGAGGAGGAGCATGCAGCGATGGGACTGGAATCGAAGAGGCCCAGGCAGGTCTACATGCGTGGCTCGTTAACATAACATATGCAGACATAACCAGTAAATAATTAAAACATTTATGATAACACGTTTGACCTACATTTAAATCACAAGTAGCATTACTAACCTAAACATGCCACCTCTCTAACTTGCAAACAGCTCTGCTTGTTTATGTTTGAAAGAATATCAGCTGAAGCGAACACTAGCATGCTAGCTAACACTAAACATGCAATGCCGATACAACCAGTAAATAAATAAAACATTTATGGCAACGTGTTTGACCTGCACTTACTGTAAATCACAAGTAGCTTTACTAACTTAAACATGTCATCTCCTTCGCTTGCAAACAGCTTTGCTCATTTATGCTAGCATGCTAGCTAATGTACAATAGTCCTAGTGCCCCTGTGTTACATGTGTTGTTGCACTGCAGTAGCTTAAACAATATGTTACTAATAGTATTAATAAATATTAATAAAGTCAAACTCTAATAAAATAAACTTACCTGCTGCTGTTATGACACTAGATAAAACTTGCACCATAAAATCTCTCCATTGGTGACTTGGCAAGTGCTGATTAGTTGAAATGGTTGCTGTTCCAGGTCTCTGACACTATGTAGCGCGATAGAGCACAGTTCTTACACACACATGACACACACTTAACTAATTTTCATGACATCTGGGCCAAGTGGGAAAAAAGCAAGAGGCATATCAGGAGAGGCTTCTGAGCTATATTTCATTGAAAAAAATCTGGGGCCGGGCTTAGGGCCCCATTTGTGACTTGGGGCACCAGTGTCTTGGTGTGCTCCTTACTCAAAGGCCCCACAATTATGGCAATGCAAGAAGGCCGCTGTTAGTCACATGCCTTCATAATATAACAGGCAAAATTAAGAGAAGAAGAACTTCATGCATCAGCCTAAATGTGAAAGAGACTGAAACTAGTGGAATACAGTCAAATTGTCAAATGACTACTTTTCTTCAAGATGAATTACTGACATCACTGAATGCATGATTTTATAGTGGGAGATTAAAAAAACATGGTTAACACTGAAGTCTATGGGGCATTTTTGGGCACAAGGGTCTCCAGATAGAGTATCTGGCCCTACATAAAAATTACTAACGCAATCAAACCAATTTTGGCATTAATCTTTGACATATGCAAGACTCTAAATACCACCACACCTCTGTCACAGTTTCGGTCGGGTTCTTGTCATCCCGGTTTTAATTTTGAAAGGACTTTGTTTCACCTCATGTTTTGCCCCAGCTTCCTGTGTTATTTTGAAGGACTTCCTGTTTTGTTCACGTCACAGCTGTTTTTCCTGTCACCACCGGTTCTCATTAGACACACCTGACAATAATCAGCGATCAGCCTCTGTACTAAGCTCCCACCTCACACACCAGTCGTTGCCAGATTGTTTGCATGCATTCCACCACTTTCCAGCGTCTTGAACTCGTGTCTAGCCTTGTGATCCGGAACCCTGCTTTTGATGTCCATAACCGACTTTTGCCTTATCCCTGTCTGCCTTGTATGCTTTGTCCGTCGAGCCTTCCTAGTAAAGACCCTGCACGTTTTTCTGACCACGATTCTGCCTCTGCCTGAACGGTACTGTAATCTCAGCCAGCACGTTAACGAATCTTATCTGTCCACGGAACTGAGCCTGCCTGACCCATTGTATTGTTCATCATTGCCTGCTCGTGTGTGACCTTGCCTAACTCTGACCTTGCTTTTCTGGAATAAATGTGCATGCGGGTCCGTCACCTACGATGTTCTGACAACCTCATCCTGCTACTACTTCTTATATGGAAAAAAATTGAGTTTTTGTGGTGTTTTGCTAAAAAATAGGCAGTACTTTTAATAGTAACACTGGCATTTAAAGGGTTAAAATCCTTAAAGTAATTACTAATGTGAAGTCGTTTAAGTGATTCGCAGAAAAAAAAAAAAAAATTAATCTATGACAATTTTATAGCAGTGGGCTGCACAGTGGTGCAGTGGGTAGCACTGTCGATTCCCAGGGCGTGCAGCTGTGTGGATTAGGTAATAGGTCGTTCTAAACTCCCTGTGTGTCGACCTGTCCAGAGTGTACCCCGCCTCTCGCCCATAGCCAGCTGAGATAGGCTCCTCTAGCCCCCGTGACCTTACGTACGGGATTAAGCGGTAGAAGATGAATAAATGTTTTTTTTAGCATTTTGTGTGTGGCATGAAGGCCACAAGGGTCTCCAGTGTATTCAAAATGTCTAATTTCTGTATAAATGACAATAAAGGGGAAAGACAATGGATTTTAAAAATTCAACTAGATGGAAGCATTTTTGACAAAATTCATTCATTGATGCCAGCAGCTGTAACAAAGCCAAAATGACCGGTACCTGAAATAAAATACACTTCAAAAATGCACAAAAATGCCCGAGGGAGGAATAACGGTTAATCTGTTATACCATGAGAGTCAGCTGGCTGCGCAATCATCATCATCGCGCCACCACAGAACAGCGTAACTTAAAACTTTGCAGACACTAAATGTAACAACAGCATTACAATATGACGAACATGGTTTTTAGTGTTTACTGTCACTGAAGTAGCCTGGGACAAAATCTTGGGGCGGCTCACCAAATTGGTCTGCTATTGATTAGGTTGAGTTCAGCTCATGGCTTTCTATGCAAGCTACTTGACTCTTTTTTCATTAAAATAACGATATACATGTACATCAAACCCATTTACCTTTCAGAATTTTTAAATTATCATCAATTTCTAAATATAAAACATCACCAGTAGGCTTTCTCACCAATGCTAAATATAAAATATAACAGATTTAATGAAATCATTTAATCCTGTTTTATTTTCTTTCTTTAATTACTTTTCAAGACTGAAAATAGTCTGAATCGTTGCAGCAGATTTTCTCTTGTTTGTAAATCACACGGTCAATTTACAGATTACAAACAATGTTTTTAATTTTATTATACCGTGTTGCACAGTGGTGCAGTGGGTTGCACCGGCCCTTTCACAGCAAGGAGGGTGATTCGTTTGATTCCCAGGACGGGACTTCCTGTGTGGACTTTGCACAGGAGATTTAGTCTCCTCATCAATCATTTGCTTACTGTATGATTCATTTATTTATTCATTTGGGTTTTTTTTCTATTTATTCATATTTTGTATTTTTTCTCTTGATTGTACATGTCTGTATGGTTTGTATGCACTGAATGTGAGTGAAGCTTCTCTGGGTTGGCCAGCAATTTTTCAGGGGGGGGCACCCCTTGGGGGTGCCACTTCTCCCATGTCTTATATCTTGGCAACGATGGGTCGTGGGACTGGCCTTCCAGTCGCCTTCCTCCTAATCGGTGGGCGCGATGATACGTGATGTTGTCTACAACATGAGCTGGTAGCTTCATCTGTTGCTTCAAAAAATTCTTAATGGTTGTTTCCGTATTTTCCTCCGCCTGTTCTGGAATCCCTGAGAACACCAGGTTGTCTCTCATGCATCAGATCAATGATGCTTTCTTTTATTTTTTAATTTTTGGTTGCAAGTTGAGCCACATCCTCCGCCAGGGATTGCACTGTTCCCTCCAGGGCCTCGTTCTATCGACTCCAGGATTTCCATGATGTTTTTATCAGCCGAGTCAGCTCCAGGTGAGTCAGACGGACGGGATCTTTTGTTTGGAGCCGTGTCCTTTGAGGTACTAATTATATATTTATTGGCGCATAGTTTATCATGTTGTTTACTGCCGGTTGCATGTCACCTTGTTGGATTTTTCGTACTGTTCTCGCAGAGTCTCACATTCTCTCACAGCATCGCATCTCCCTACAGACCCGATGACATACAGAAACAACTGCATGCCATCAACTATAATAAGGGGTGACGTGGTGCTAACAGGTGGTAATGTGGTAGCTCAAACCAAGGCTAACACTACAATAATCACATAATTAGACACACCTAACAATTAACATATTACTTAATCAAGCATTAATATGCATCGAAATTAGTTACTTAAACTTAAACTATGTCTCACCCCAGCACTAGATAGTTCCACAGCCATGTGCTACTTTACCACAAAAGCACTAGATGGCAGTGTTTAACACAAAAACAAAGCAAGAAGAACAGAAGAAATTAGAACTGAAATCACCAAATACAACGTTAAAAGGTGTAACAGCATTCCAAAAGGTCATTTCTAAGGCAATGTTCCAGCATAAAACCCCTGGCTTGCCTTCTACATCGTGTGGACACCGACACAGATACCGCACAGATGGGTAAAATTGTAGCTTGTGGTGGTTTCTACACATTCAAATAAAACAGGGCCCTAGGGTTGAAATTTACAAGCTGGCTTCCATTCATGTGCTCTAGACTGTTGGACTGTGTCTTGTGGTAGATTTTCACAGAAATACTTAATTCATGTTTTTTTAAGACAGGAAGGCAAAGAGGCAAAAAGCACATTAGTCCTTGGGCCACGGTGGCTAGATGCAGCTAGAAAAAAGGTTTACTAACATGGTCCAACACAAGACTTTAACAAGATTTACTACTCTGCAATATTTGTGCAAAACTGCAATATTTATATTTATACGATATACAAAAACCGTACCCACTACTCCACTCTCTCCACCTATACAGTGTTGTGTTTTGCCACCTCAACCTATTTGATTTGATTTGTTTCATTTGTTGCTGTACTGTGCTATGCTGTTGTAAGATGGAATTCCCCCACTGTGGGACTATTAAAGGCTTTCTTATTCTTATTATGAGTGCACATTTCACAGTATGAAAGATTAGAAAATAGTAATAGTATATGTGTCACATATTATATATTTACCACAACATCCTCCAAAAGCAGCAGTAGTGCTTACAGTAGGCCCAGGTGTGTAACATGTGTATAGCATCAGGCTGCTGTTTTTCAAATGTTTGCAAACTTTCTTTTGGTAATTCCATCTACAGTCACACAAACAAACACTTATGAGGGAAAACATAGGTCACATGCTTATTACCATAGAAAATGGCAGATAAGGTTTTACTGGTCTCCTCTTTATTATTATTTTTATCCTTCTCTCCCCTGTGTATTCTTTGTCTGCCAGATTGTTTAAAACTGCGAGACGAAGATAAAAGAGAAGATTTGATCGCTAATGTGTTGTAGTCGCACATAAACAAACAGCATGAAAATGACTCATGATTATCTAATTTCCTGTTATTGGTATGCAATGTATGGTCCTGGATCCTCTGGCCAAAGTGTCATTATTGTACACATATGCTCAGAAATTTCACAGTGCTGTGATAGAAAATGATCTTGGATCAGCAGAAACAGCTGAGTGTGCAGTTATTCCACAGCACGTTTCTCTAAATATATTTCAGCTTCATGTTTCATTTTACTGCACTGCATTAATGTGGCAGCCTTATTAATCACATCTCCCCACTCTAATAATGCAAGTTCATTACTTAACATGCACACAGACACAAATATAAAGAGGAACTTGGGTGGACATTTTAGGAAAACAATAGCTCTAAACTGTCAGCCGTGATAGACACAATAGCACTACAGGAGTCTTTCCTCTCATCTTCTGCTCTTATTTCAAACACAGCCTTGTAGCTCCCCTGAAAGTAAGACAGCCCAAAACTAAACACAATGATACATGCTAAAATATATTTGGTGCGGTAGAGGCTACAGTACATAGGTGAGGGAACAGGATTTACTCTTACTGTTCTGTCTCTCTGCTACGAACTATCCTAAATTTACAAAGGACAGCACCAAAGGTCAGTGTGGGTGTCTGATTGCTGTATGTAGTGTGCTCTGACAAGATAAAAAGAGCTGTGTAAAGTCATAATATGGATCTGAGTTCAGTTTACAGTAAATGAACTGAAGCCTGTACAGGTACGTATCAAAAGATCTAAAATCGCGAGCAGCATAAGAAATAAATTGTTTAAAATTAGCCTTAGATTCACTACCTTCACAGTCAAACTACACTTTAACAAATGGGTCAATGTCAGCCCAGTTTACAATGTGTCACTTGGTAAGTATGCAGAAAGGAAATGTCAAACTACTGTCACACACACACACAGGTTTCTGTTTGTTAACCTCATAGTTACATGGTTCCACGGTCCGTGCATGAAGTGCAATTCATTATTCATGTGTAAAATGAAAATTGAATAACGTCTTTTTATGCTGTGTTTCGTTTACCTGACCCTGAATGATAAGCTCACAGGAATATATGCTAGGGCAACAAGTGATTGACATAATTAGCACATTGCATCAATTAATTAAGAAATGCTCTAATTATACTGCAGTAAGGTGTGCCCTGAGACTAATCCAGGTAGCGTGAGAATGTTCATGGCACCTTTGATCAGATTTCTACATAAATGAAACCATGACGCTTTATGTAGGTGGAAGGTCCGTGCATGAAGTGCAATTCATTATTCATGTGTAAAATGAAAATTGAATGATGTATTTTTATGCTGTGTTTCATTTTTGTAAATCCGTAAAACACATTATACTGATTTACTCATTCTCCTTTTCTCCACTTTCAAAACGAAATAAGAAAAAGGAAAACCGGGGACGGGGCCAGTCGCCGGACTTTCACAATAAAACGCCCAAGAGCATTTGAAGCGCAACATCGACAAATATTTGTAACTCTTGAAGGATTGCGGTCGTGTTTTAACACACGAGACCCACATTGTTAACATTATTCAACGTAACAATTATTTATTTAGCCCGTCTCAGTGCTGACAACTGTCGATTACGTTACGACACATGGCGTTTGCTAAAGGAATGACAGGTCCGTCAGCTCGCCACCGTCGGGCCACTTACAGAATCACCTGCCAACAAAGCTAAGTTTTCTGTGCATCCTGCTTCATTAGACTCCAGCGACATCAAGACCTTGTCGACACCTGATGAGAAAGAATTGGGCGCATCTGCGGTGTTCCGGTTATTTTCAGTTGATAGTAAGAATGAAATCGCGTCCTCTTGCTTGGCCGGTTGATGCTCTTCTGCCCAGGAAGACGCTCTAATGTTGTGCCGATCTTTGCAAGTATTCTAAACAGTGATTTATTACAATTTATTGTGGCTGTTTAGTCATGCTCCATCATTGGACATCCTGTCTCAGAGCCTGCTTTACCTGTGGGAGAATAACAGCCACTCAACCTGCCTCACAATAACTGAACTCATTGTGAGCCATAACTACCCTAATGTGCATCACATCATCTTTGTGAGGCAGATTTTGTGGCAAAGTGTGTGTGATCAGATGATCCGTCACACAACATCAAGGTGTTACTGTATGTACAGAGCAGATGAGTGCCTGCAGAGGATCTTTTTATTTTCCACCACCTACCTTTGGCATTGGTTTCGTAGTCATCATACCTGAGAGACTGGTTCTACATCAACTGCACTGCATGGTGAGCTCAGCAATGGATCCGCTGCAGTTTGCCTACCAGCCTGGCATCAGAGTAGAGGACGCCACCATCTTCCTGCTCCATCATTCCCTGGCCCACTTTGAGAAGCCCAGCAGCACTGTGAGGATTCTGTTCTTTGACTTCTCCAGTGCCTTTAATACCATACAGCCAGCTTACTTAAGGGACAAATTGGAGTCAGCTGGTGTGGACAATTACCTGACAGAGTGGATACTGGACTACCTCACAAACCGTCCTCAGTTTGTGAGGCTCCAGGACTGTGTGTCAGACACTCTGACCTGCAGTGTGGGAGCCCCACAGGGGGATTGTCTTGGCCCCCTTCGTCTTTACCCTCTAGACTGCAGACTTCGGACACAACTCATCTGGCTGTGTTCTGCAGAAGTTCTGAGATGACTCTTCAATTATTGGACCTATCACTGATGATGATGATGCAGAGTACAGAGAACTGACACACAACTTTGTGGACTGGTGTCAGCAGATCCACCTTCTAATCAATGCAGGGAAGACCAAGGAGATGGTGGTGGACTTCCGCAGATGTCAGTCTACAACCGCTCCTGCAGTGAACATTCAGGGAATGAACATCCAGAGAGATTGGACTGTACCTGGGTGTTCACCTTAACAACAAACTAGACTGGACTAACAACACAGACGCACTATACAGGAAGGGTCAGAGCAGACTCTACCTACTAAAAAGGCTGGGGTCGTTTGGAGTAAAGGGGCCACTCCTGAGGACCTTCTATGACTCTGTGGTGGCTTCAGCCATCCAGTACAGTGTGGTCTCCTGGAACAGCAGCATCACAGATAGGGAGAGGAAGAAGCTGCATAAGGTCATTAAGAAGTCCAGCTCTGTCCTGGGCTGCACTCTGGAGTCAGTGAGAGAGGTGGGAAACAGAAAGGTTCTGGCAAAATTCAAATCCATGCTGGACCACGAGTCCCACACACTGCAGGACACACTGTCTGCCCTGGAGAGCAGATTCAGTGACAGACTGATCCACCCTCGCTGTGGGAAGGAGAGATTCCACAGGTCTTTCCTTCCTGCTTCTGTCAGACGTTATAACGAACAATTATAACATGGTGCACATTTCTACCACACTGCCCCACACACTCTACATCTCCTGAGCAATTGCACCAGTCACTTTAATATCTCACTCACTTTGTTTGGTGCAGCCAACTTACCTCGTTGTGTACATAATGTTAATAACCTGTGGAGTTCTAAGTTCTAATTTCCTTTAAATATTATTTTGTTATTTCTTCTGTATGTATGTCTATATGTCTTTGTGCTTTTGCAACATGGTAATTTCCCCATCGCAGGACAATAAAGGTATTCTATCTATCTATCTACCTTGCATTGAACATCTTACGTGCATGTTCTTATGATACTAAAGCAGCAGTCCTTTTTTTCACAAAACATTTGTAGTCAAAACTGCCAATATGTTTTTTAACCAATGTTTATTTACCAAGTTTAAATCTGCCAACTCACAAAATCTTCAACATCTTCAAGGCTGAACTTTATAGAACATGTAAAATGTAATATTATCTATCAGTATAGAAACATATAAAACAATGGCTTAATTATTTGAAAACAAGTTGCCAAAAGAGCTACAGACTGTTTTCCTCAGATCAGGATGACAGATGAATCAGAAACAACAGTGCGTCCTGAAACACTGTGGGTTCACCTCTTGTAATGCAGTCCTATGACCTATATGAGGCAGAGACAGTCATCATTGACACGAATGTCCTCTTTTGGCCAAAATCCCTTCCACACCCCAGAAGAACAATAGCATGCAGAGCTATGTTTTGGGACTGCATTACACAGTGTTCCAGGATGCACTGTGGTTTCTGATTCGTCTGTCATCTGCACTTAAGATGTTCAATGCAAGGTATGATGACTACTAAACCAATACCGACGGTAGGTGGTGGAAAATAAAAAGATCCTCTGCAGGCACTCATTTGCTCTGTACATACAGTAACACCTTGATGTTGCGTGACGGATCATCTGATCACACACACTTTGCCACAGAATCTGCCTCACAAAGATGATGCGATGCACATTGGGGCAGTCATGGCTCACAATGAGTTCAGTTATTGTGAGGCAGGTTGAGTGGCTGTTATTCTCCCGCAGGTAAAGCAGGCTCTGAGACAGGAAGTCCAATGATGGAGCATATCTAAACAGCCACAATGAATTGTAATAAATCACTGTTTAGAATACTTGCAAAGATCGGCACAACATTAGAACGTCTTCCTGGGCAGAAGAGCATCAACCGGCCAAGCAGGAGGACGCGATTTCATTCTTACTATCAATTGAAAATAACCGGAACACCGCAGATGCTCCCAATTCTTTCTCATCAGGTGTCGACAAGGTCGTGATATCGCTGCACTCTTAATGAAGCAGGATGCCCCGAAAACATAGCTTTGTTGGCAGGTGATTCTGTAAGTGACCCAACGGTGGCGAGCTGACGGACCTGTCATTCCTTTAGCAAACGTCATGTGTCGTAACGTAATCGACAGTTGTCAGCACTGAGACAGGCCAAATCATCATTTTTACTTTGAATAATGTTAACAATGTGGGTCTCGTGTGTTAAAACACGACCGCAATCCTTCAAGAGTTACAAATATTTGTCGATGTTGTGCTTCAAATGCTCTTGGGCGTTTTATTGTGAAAGTCTGGCGACTGGCCCCGTCCCCGGTTTTCCTTTTTCTTATTTCGTTTTGAAAGTGGAGAAAAGGAGAATGAGTAAATTAGTATAATGTGTTTTACCGACTTACGAAAATGAAACACAGCATAAAAATACATTATTCAATTTTCATTTTACACCTGAATAATGAATTGCACTTCATGCACGGACCTTCCACCTACATAAAGCGTCATGGTTTCATTTATGTAGAAATCTGATCAAAGGTGCCATGAACATTCTCACGCTACCTGGATTAGTCTCAGGGCACACCTTACTGCAGTATAATTAGAGCATTTCTTAATTAATTGATGCAATGTGCTAATTATGTCAATCACTTGTTGCCCTAGCATATATTCCTGTGAGCTTATCATTCAGGGTCAGGTACTGTATCAGACACCAACCAGGTTGTCCTAAAAAGTCAGCTGTCTCTCCCTTACAAACATGCTGCACACATACAGGAAGTATCCATGACAAGAAATGAGTGAGCCTAATGTTGAGTAATTGGAACTGGTAAGGTAACAAATTTGTTGCTGTGTAAACACTTCCTTTTAAGCCTATGTGCACAGGTATGCGGTACTAATTAAAAATTGAGTTTAAAAACACCACTGAACATCACTGACAATGATTTCTAACTTTAAATCTTCTGTATTTTCTGCTACAATATAAAGAGCTGCCTGAAATAATGTAGATCAAAAAGAATGTCTATTAAAGCATGGCATGAGGAAAAACTGAGCTTCTTGAGTTCCTTGTGTTTGTTCAGGGCACAGCTTTGTTCAGGGCACAGCTTGGTAATGTGATTCCCTGTGGATGCATGTTGATTCTATAGCATCCAACTGTCCAGCTGGAGAATGAGGCTGGACACACCTTGGACAGGTCAGCACCCTGTCACAAAGTCAACACATTAGCTGCACATTAGCACATTAGTCTGTGTTGAATGCATGGTCTGCCAACATACACTGCAATATATACTGTAGGTCTCCAGCAAGACGTCAGACGGTCAGTACTCCCCTTCTCTGGAGCAAGGCTCCTGCTGACATCAAACACTCTGAAAGACCAGACAGCTGGAAATTTCAACCTAAAACTCACTTCTATTACTGGCAACTGCTGGGATAGTTTGAGTATTCAGTGTTTTATAGCACAGTCCATGTAGTCCTGCCGATGACACTAGATTGTGTTACTGGGCTACAGGCATCTTGTTCATTCTAGCCTTGTTTCCAGGGGTGTAAGGAGGCTGCACAGACTGACTGAATTATTGGCTATCAGGTGTGTATCACCAGTGTTCAGTTGCTGATTGAGGTTTCTTCCTCTAGAGCAGAGGTCTCAAACTCACTGCCTGCAGGCCATTTGCGGCGGTCGAGACCAGCTTCAGCTCTGGCCAATTTGGCACCCTAGGCGACCTTTTTGCGCAATGTTTGCCATGGGTTCTTATGGGAAGCTCAGGCTCGTGACAGCTCCTGATGCTGTCATGTCATATCTTTTTCAGAACCTGCTGTAAAGAGACACATTGGTGACAAGCACAGACAACTTTTTTTTGTTCTGTCCAGAAGTTTAACAAGCAGCATATATTACGCTGAATGCCATATTGTGATGGACAGCTTTGCTTTAACAAGAGGGGTATATATAAAATATATATGCTCTTCTTGATTAATGGTTTATTTAATGTTTTGTTTAGCTAATCCGAAATATGTGTTAAATAAGCAGGGATGTACCTTACGCTAACACATTCATAACTAAACAACTGTTGTACTGTGGTTTACCTTGGAGATTAATACTAATACCAATAATAGGGTTAAGGTATGTGCACATACTCATACAAACATATACATATCATATACATACACATATGCATTGTTATAAATATCCCATATTAATTAATAATAGTCATGACATACAACACCACAGTTTCCATATTCACACATTATTGATATTGGTAGTGATACGTATCAGTAATACTTACAGTTGGGTTTGGAAAGCCTGTTTATCAGCTCAGGTGTTGAGTGTCCCACTACAAGGTTAGTAAAGCTGTAGCTTAACATTGTTCACCCAAAGGGTGAGGCAGACGTCGGTGCATGAACAATGCCACTTGTGAAATCCAGGGTGATGTGAGGAGCTCAGCCACTACGCCCATCCAACAAGCAGAGGAAAGAATCCTAGCAGCCAGGGAGTCCACGCACCTTCAGTTCCAAGAGGGCAGGTGTTGAAACCCAAGCCGCCCATACAGAGCCCCCCCAGGCAGAGCTGCAGCAGCCACAGAGACAGCACCCGAGGTCAGAGTGGGCCACCGTGGGTCAACGCTTTCCGCCCCATGAGAACCAGGGACAAACACTCCCCCCAGTGGGAGGGTCGGCCTGAAAGAGTGGAGCCCGAGGACCAATGGTCCGTAGGGAGCACGCCATGAGATGCCCCCATGCCCAGAGTGGGGACCACCCCCCGTCCACCAGCCCTACATGAGCGGAGCGGGGCCTACCCCATCGGCCCGACCATATCCCCTGACACCATACCGGGCCCGTGGCACAAGGCCAGCAATTGGTGGGGGTCAGCAGAAAAGAGATATCCCAGGCAGACGATCAACGTACCCTGAGCGGAAAACCGGATCCCCCACACTCCAACCGCACCACACGCTACACGCATACAACCACACAAACCATACGCACACACTCATCCCACGTACATCAAACACCACACACACACACACACACACACCACACACACACACACACACACACACACACACACACACACCATGAACTCTCTCACAACAAACTAGTCAATCATACGTGAACCCATGCACTCTCAGATACATTCTTGCACCCACACCATCTCATTCGTGGGGACGTTAGGTCTCCGGCCTGCCGCCCATGTGGCCCCAGGCAGGGGCCGCAGCTCCTCCCGAGCCCTGCCCAACTCCCCCAACCCGGGAGAACCAGAGGGCAGCGGAAAAGGCACCCGAGAACCCTGCAACCCCGCTTGGAGGTGAGTGTGTGGAACTAGAGTGCACTAAAAGTGGGTGACACCTCCAGGAGCATGTTCGCTGGTTCACGGTGTGTCCCCCGGACAGTGCCCCCCAAATGTCTTTTTGCAGTTAAAACTAGGTGGTGATTTCTCCACCAGGGCCAGTGGGATGGAGCCACTTTCCGGTAGCCCTGGTCCCCCCATCGCTCAAGTATGCCTATGCTCGCCCCGTGTAGTGCTACACTTAAACCTACACACATACTCTGCGGCTGTGCATTGAGGGCCAACCTCCGCCCAGGGCCCAATGAAGGTCGCAGCCCGAGTAGTCCGCCAGCCCCTCCCAACAGGCCCGAGCAGTTACCAGAGACGGCGTCGGACCGCTAGGGGGGCAGGCAGCGCCCCCACCGAGCAGGGGCGCCGCCCCAGGGGAGAGACTCCCCTCCAGGCACAGGTAGACACCCCCAGAGGGACCCCCTGGGCACAGGTCACCCAGGTCTCCACCCCCAAGTCCGCCCCCAAACACTGGTCCGCTCCCCGGAGACAGGCACACACCAACCCTCAAAATGGCCCTACTCTGGCACAGGACTGCCGGTCTCAGCAGCCACCAGGGGACCCATGCGGCCAGCCCAGAATCCACCAGCCCCGTTGTCCCGGTTCCTTAGGTAGGCAGGCACCCTGTGGTGGAAATTTTCCATAAAGAAGTAGATGAGAGAGAGTTGTCCTTTTGTGCGATTTATTGAAATCATAAAGAAAATAAAATAATGGGGAAAAGCAAATAAAAAGCATGGATGTTGATCGTGCACATCAACAAACCAAAAACCAGCTGGGGAGATCAGTGCACACACCACGAAGGTGTGATGCAAAGAGCCCACGATCCTCAAGTTGCTTCTGCCTTTTAACCCCTTTCTCTGGCTCTGGTGGAATGTCTCTCTGCAGCAATGGAATTGTTTGCGCCACCTTATCTCGCTGTGAGTGAGAATGTTTGCTTTCTCACTTCTGCATCGTCATGTCTTGTTATCCAAAGGAAGGAACACCGAACTTTCCAAGACAAGATGCATTCGCTTTAACAGCCTTGGGTCTGGTGGGGAGTCAGATAGGATGGAGCCAGAGTCCGGGTGTAAAGACAAACATATATCATAAATTATTAGTCAGTCAAATGGAACATCAGATATTTAGACTTGATGTACATCAGCACAAGAGATTAATTGTTTGTGTAAGAATGTTCAGTATTGCATCTAACCAGCACATGACGAGTGTGTTGGATAAGAAACAGCACTAAGGTAAAATTTTTCCATTACATTCCCCCCTTTTGATTACACATCAATCAAACACTAAAATAATAAAAAATTTCAAACATTGTATTTTGTAGTAACAACCCTTACAAATGAAACAGTAAGTGTATTAAGTCAAAATTCAAAAATACACCTTCACATAAAATGCAAGTAACTTAGGGATAAAAGGTTGGGAACTGTTTTGGTGGGTAGTTAAACAAGAATAACCTCTGTATGAGCATGTGAAGAAAATAAGCCCATAATCATATTTGTATCAGATTATATTTTGTGATCAGATAGCCTAAGACCATTGTCAAAGTCATTAAGTGAATTAGAGTTGGGGTTTTTGAACATAGTGCATTGTGTCATTTGATACAAGAGTGTTGCTGAGGTCGCACGCATGATGAGACCTCTAACCAGTGGGATAACTTTCAGATCTTTAATTGTACATTTGGGTCTAGAATGAATAAGAGAATCAGGGATTTAACCAGAATGATGATGCATATTTCCGCTTGTGTTGTCTTTAATCTGTAGATGAAGGATAAAAATTCTTTGTAGCAGTGAATAAAGTGATTGTGAGCAAATTAAACACCAAGTCAACTTCAGGATATTTAAACTCAGTGTTTTGAAATTTTCTTCTTCAAAAGTAGTGTGTGGCAACAATCCAAGTAACATAAAATGAAGTCTAACAAAGCATGGTTACAATCGATGTCTGTAACAATCTTCTTCTTCCTGTTGAACAGTAGCGTTAGATTGTTTCCAACCTGTGTGTTGAAGTATTGACAGTTCTTTGGGGTTCTTCAGGTTGTGATCAGCTGATCATAGAGACACTTGGGATTCGTTATCACCGCCAGGTTTCCTCCCAATGTCGTCTGAGTCACTGTCACTCCCGTGATGTGAAGAGTCTACACGTCGTCCAGCGTCGGCAACTCAAGGCTGCTCATGTGTGTGTTTTCTCAGGAACGTGTGTATAGATGTATGGTCTGATAGTGTGATTCACTGGCGCAGCTTCAGGCGGCGCTTGGCTTACACTTTTAGCTGAACGGTCAACGCAGCCTTGCCTCAGTGCGTGTGTGAGCACAGCGAGGGTCGTCCTTCTCAATTCTTTATGTCAGTGGTGGTTTTCTCCGTGGGATGTAGATGGAGGGTCGTCTGTTGGATCCGGGACCTTCCTGGATGGAGTTGATCCAAGTCACTCTTTCGGCGGTCTTTACAGCCGTGTTGGTCGTCAGAAGGACCTGGAAGGGGCCTCGCCACCGTTTGGAGTCCCAGTGTTTCCTCCTGAACTCCTTAACGATTGCCCAGTCCCCTGGTTGGATGGTGTAGTGGTCCTGTCGCCCGTTGTCACCTATTGGGAAATCTGAATTGTGCGGAAAAAGTGTTTGGGCGGCACGGTTTGTCGTCAGGCCCAAACCAGACTCCATGGCTACAGGTGGAACCATTCGTCAGCCAGAGTCTGCGTTCCTGTGAGGTAGAAAATCTTTAAAGCACAGGGAGAGAGGAAGGAAAGGGTAGAGAGAGTTGGAGAGAGGGAACAAGGATCAGGAGAGGGAACGAGGATCAGGAGAGGGAGGGGTTGTTGGGCAGTGACCTTCGCAGCAGCGTTTGCAGCTGCATGTCGGCAGAAACAAAGTTGTCACTGATGATGTAAGTCGGACAGTTACAAACAGCATTAGCTGTAGGTGGCAGGACAGCGTCCAGCAAAGCAGAACGTAATCATGATGTGAGATAGGTTTGCAATCAGACTTAAAAAGCTTCCTATGCTTCCACAGAGCACCTGTGGAATCTGTGTAGATGGTAACAGACTCTCCTTCTGCTAGTTTACTAGCTTCAGTCAACGCGATCAACTCTGCAGCCTGAGCAGAGTAGTGTCTTAGCAAAGCACTAGACTTCAAGACGACCTCTTGATAGTAACGTTCAGCATGTTGAGCAAAGTGGTGTTGCATCTAAGCCATCGGGCTGTAGAAAGATGTGATCTATTTCAAAAGAATCAAAGACACAGTATGAGGACAAAAGAACAGAAGTCGTACAACCTGATTTCTCATCCACTGGTTGAGTGAAAGGTCGCGTAGGGTCAGATCAGGAAGACCCAAAGTAGGAGCCGACTGAAGAGCAAGCATGAGGTCGGTGAACGTTGTTCAGCCTCAGACGTCCACGTGAGACAAGAAGTGGACGATGACGACGTCTGCATCAGAACCCTGAGTGGGGCCTCTAAGACATTAAAGTTAGGAATGAAGTTCCTACAATAAGAACGAAGACCTAGAAAAGATAAGCTGTTTATACGTGCACGGTTTAGGCAGGTTTCAAATTGCTTCAACTCTGTTGGGTGAGATGGATTTGCCATCAGCTGTAATTACAATGACCCAGAAAAAAACCTTTGTCTGAATAAACTGTAATTTAGACAGGCTCTCTTTGTGGCCTGTAGCATCCAATGTTTCAGCAGCTTAGTGGTGTCTGCAGTAACGCCATCTATGGCTCCTTTAAGAGGGTGTTGTTGTTTACATGGTCTGTGGTCAGATTTAGGTGTGATGACCACTGGTTCACATCCTCTGATCAAACCTACATCATGTCTGTGTGTGAGCCACAGGGAAGCAGGGGCTTCCTGTAAGGCTGAGTGTTGGGTCAGAGCGTCCTCTGAAAAATAAAAAATAAAAACAAAAGCATGTAGTGTGTCATTAGAATGCAGAGGTACCAAGTTCACTGTTTGCTGCACATGACAGGCAGGTTTTCTAAAAGTATGCAAAGTAGGTAAATACGTCACATGGGGTCAGAAGTCGTTCACCAGTCTCCACCCCGTTGACATCTGTTCACGAAAGGACCCACGTCCTGTCATCTGTCTCCATCATGTTTTCACAGAGGGACGTGTGGAACTGTAGAATAAAAATAAAAATCTTTTTGTTCGTTAGTAAAAGAAATCGCAAGCGCAGACCTGTGTTCATCCCAAAAGAGGGAAGTTGAGGTCAGTTTGTGTGTGTGTGAAATCATAACTCTTCAAACCTCTCATCAGGACCAGAAGACACATGTGCTGTACAGGACAGGTCAGTTGCGTCTCTGGAGGTCGTATCACATGGGAAAACAAGCTGTGATGCAGCCTGTGTGAGGGCCTCAGTTACAGCCCCCCCTCAGCAGCCAATGATAAGAGCACAGCTGAGCTGAAGTTAACACCAGCAAAAGAGGGATTATTTAGAATGTCTGTAGACGTGACCTGCACTCCGTCTGGAGTGGAAATCAATCAAATACCTAATTTACACATGAGATCTCTTCCTAAAAATTTAACTGGGCATAAATTTGAAAGCAACAATAAATCTCAAGGTGTCTTGCTGTCAGATGTTGCACAAGACAGTGAAAGAATAAGTTTTTAATAGTTTAATAGTCTGGTACGTACAGTAATTATTATTACTTCTCTCTAATAGTCGTCTTCCCTTTAATAGTCATTAATCGTCTGTTTCAGTCTTCCTATGGTCTGGTTTAGTTTTTTCTATAGTCTGTTTTGTTTTCTACAGTCTTCTAGTCTGGCCAGACAAACCTATATTGTGCACAAATCCTTTTTAGAAACATAGAGGATTTTATTACTAAATTTGTTGCAAGTTAAAAATAGTTTAAACCCATCAGACTGTAAAGTCATGCAGCAGTTGTCATTTAGCTGTTTGTCATCATTTGAAAATCACTCTGTGGGATTTTTTTAAGCAAAAAGCGATTCTTCATTGTGAGCAGATAAGCATGAACATGAATTTGAGCGTGTATCAGCTGTAAGCGTGTTTCTTCATTGCGTGTATGAATGTGTGTGTGTTTGCGGTACCGTCTTGTACGTCACGTGAAAAGGAACCGTCACCTTCCTCCTTCCCCAACCATCAGTCTGATGTGAGCGCCAGTGGGTGAAGCCTTTCGATGGGACAGTTATTCCTCGATGACAGACCTTTCCTGGATCCTCACATGCAGCTCTTTTGGGCCGATCACGTCTGAAGCCTCTCCTGTTGTTTCAACCAGTGTCTGTGTCAGAGCACGTCTTCTCTGCTGTTGCTCTGTCCTTGTTTTCCTTTGCTGATTGTCATAAGCAGGTGTCTGTGTCAGACACACACGCTTGTAGTAGCTGGTTCATCTGATGAGCACAGAACGTGATGGCTGCAGACGTTGTGGGAGTCGTTGAGGCGTCCATGATGTGGTCGGTGTCCTCCAGCTGCTGTGGTGTCAGAGCTTCCACCCTGTTCTGGTTGTTGGTTGGCGCTTCTTCTCCTTCGGTTCTTCTGCTGATGGTGGGAAAGGAGTCCAGATCCGGATTTACCCTCATCGCGCTCAGTTCTGCATTAGAATAGAGAGCAGAAACAGTGGGAGCATTTGCTCTTGACATGATATGTGTGTGTGTGGTATGTGTGGTGTGGCAGAGTGCAAACAATTCTTCCTCAGAGTTGTTATCTCCTTTCTATCCGTTACTTTCATCTCTCTTTTGTTTCTTTTAGGGCTTTAGTTTTGATAGTTTTGCTTTTTCTTTTGTATCTAATTTTTCTTTTAAGGTGCATATGTCTTTTACACTAAGCGATTCTCCTTTTGAACCCATAACCAGTTTCCCACTCATGGAAACATGAAACGCACTAATAATCATATTTACTTTTGTAATGCTGCAGTCTGGTGGTGGAGACTTAGATCGCCCCGAACCCATCTTTCAGAGTCCCGGCGGTTTTCTACCTTAGACTTTTTTGTGTTCCGGCCGGAACCTTTTTTCGAAATTTCTCTTCCACGGACGTCTCCGTAGAAAGGGAACCGCTCAGATCAGCGACAGAGTTCGCGGAAGTGATCCCTCACCGTCAGGCCCCTCTAAGACCCGGGTCCCTCGTATCTCGAAAACACTTCCCTCTGCAAACGCGCTCCAGCTTTCAGAAGCCGTCTTTTTTGTCCACTCCCGTTGGACTGCGCTCAGATCTGCACACTGGTCTGTAGTCTCAGTACAGACAGAAAGCTCGGTTCCACGAGCCAACCCTTAGCAACCACCGTCTCAGCCACCAGGGCAGACTTTGACCTAATTAATTTTACCCAAATATTAAATTTTAAAATTATAATTTTTTTGTTTGTTCCTAATATTATATTTTGGATGTTTTCAGCCAAATAGTTGTTTTAGAAATATTATCATCTCTAGTCCTAATTATGTTTTCTTTTATGTTTTAGTCTAGTAGGGGAAGTTTTTAGAATTAATTGTTATTTGCCTTACTTTCCCTAAGAGAGCCAAGTAACCCCGAATACCTGAAACCAATTTCAAACCCGTTTTTTTTTTTCCTCAACAAGTCGCAACAAAACGGAATCTCTCTCACCGAGCCGAGTAGAGGTTGGATTTTGTGTTCGTTGGATCTCATCAGAGGCGATCCAGACGGGTGAGCAGTCCTCCCACTCAGAACAGCTGTAGAGGTTTAGAGGCTGAGCGACCCTAGTCCTCAGGACTATCGTCCCTGGTCACACCGTCCAGACGACCTGCAGCGGATCCTGTTCCGTGACGCCAAAATTGTGGTGGAAATTTCCCATAAAGAGGCAGATGAGGGAGTTGTCCTTTTGTGCGATTTATTGAAATAATAAAGAAAATAAAAATAATGGGTAAAGCAAATAAAAAGCATGGATGTTGATCGTGCACATCAACAAACCAAAAACCAGCTAGGGAGATCAGTGCACACACCACGAAGGTGTGATGCAAAGGGGGAGTCAGATAGGAAGGAGCCAGAGTCCGTGTGTAAAAGACAAACATATATCATAAATTATTAGTCAGTCAAATGGAACATCAGATGTTTAGAC
Organism: Betta splendens; assembly: GCF_900634795.4. NCBI lineage: Eukaryota > Metazoa > Chordata > Actinopteri > Anabantiformes > Osphronemidae > Betta > Betta splendens. The sequence continues at coordinate 4,849,709 of NC_040890.2, forward strand.
TTGATGTACGACAGGGCACAAGAGATTAGTTGTTTGTGTAAGTATGTTCAGTTCAGTATTGCACCTAACCAGCACAGGACGTGTCAGGAACGGCAGATGAAGGACCCACATGCACAGCACAATACAAGGTTTCCGATGGAAAGAGTACAGTTTATTCCGGTATGCAGAGTCAAATCCAGGCAGGGTCATACACAGGAGATCAGAGCGGGCTAAGCAGGATCAGGCAGAGACAGCGTCAGGGACAAGCACAGTCATACACAAGAGGTGAGAGGTGAGGCGTAGAATCGTGGTCAGGCAGGCAAGGTCGGCAACCGGCAGTAACAGGTAAATCCAAGCAGACAAGGCAGACAGGGACTAGGCAGGCTCAGAATCCGAGGTCAGAACAGGATACCCGGCACACGACAAGATACGACACTGAACGCTGGAAAGTGGTGATCTCACGCAACAATCTGGCGGAGAACTAATGTGACAGGTGGTGGTTAAATACACGGAGTAGATCACTGATACAAAACAGGTGAGTGTAATGAGGACCGGGAGTGAAGCGGGAACTGCTGTGGTGTGATGAGAACGGAAGTGCTTACAAAATAAACCCGGAAACTGGGATCAAAAACAGAAGAGTCCTTTCAAAATAAAACAAAGAACGAAAACCTGACAGTACCCCTCCCTCTAGGGCGCCTTCCACGGCGCCCACGGAAGCCCCCCCCCCCGAACCAGGGCGGGCGGAGGGTGGACACAGGGGGAGGGACCGAATCCCTCCCCTTCCAGGCAGACAAGCAGGGTGGGTGGAGGGAGGACCGGAGGAGGGTCAAGACAAGAGTCCACAGAACCGAAACCGAAAGTCCATGACCGGGAGAACAGAGTCCAGGGGTCTCTAACGAGGGTGGTGGCAGGAGAGTCCCAGGATCGTGGTGGACGACGACGGCAGAGACCGCGCCATCGTCGCGGCAGGAGGGGACGTACCCCAGGCGGACGGCCGTGACTGTGGCGGGGTCGAGGCGGACGGCGCCGAAGGAGGCAGCGCCATCCAGGCAGCAGGAGGCGCCGAGGGCGAGGCCACCAGTCCGGCAGCCGATACCAGGACGAGGCAGGAACCAGCGGCGTCCTCCTTGGACCACCGCGACGAGGAACCGATGCAGGTGCGGCCGGAGCCGGGCCGCCAGGAACCGATGCAGGTGCGGCCGGAGCCGGGCCGCCAGGAACCGATGCAGGTTCGGCCGGAGCCAGGCCGCCAGGAACCGATGCAGGTTCGGCCGGAGCCGGGCCGCCAGGAACCGATGCAGGTGCGGCCGGAGCCGGGGCGCCAGGAACCGATGCAGGTGCGGCCGGAACTACGACGGGCGCGACCCCCTCCTGGGGGTCGACAGGAACTACGACGGGCGCAACCCCCTCCTGGAGGTCCGCCGGGACTGCGACGGGCGCGACCCCCTCCTGGAGGTCCGCCGGGACTGCGACGGGCGCGACCCCCTCCTGGAGGTCCGCCGGGACTGCGGCTGGCGCGACCCCCTCCTGGAGGTCCGCCGGGACTGCGGCTGGCGCGACCCCCTCCTGGAGGTCCGCCGGGACTGCGACGGGCGCGACCCCCTCCTGGAGGTCCGCCGGGACTGCGACGGGCGCGACCCCCTCCTGGAGGTCCGCTGGGACTGCGACGGGCGCGACCCCCTCCTGGAGGTCCGCCGGAACTGCGGCTGGCGCGACCCCCTCCTGGAGGTCCGCCGGAACTGCGGCTGGCGCGACCCCCTCCTGGAGGTCCGCCGGAACTGCAGCTGGCGCGACCTCCTCCTGGAGGTGCGCAGGAACTGCGGCTGGCGCGACCTCCTCCTGGAGGTGCGCCGGAACTGCAGCTGGCGCGACCTCCTCCTGGAGGTGCGCCGGAACTGCAGCTGGCGCGACCTCCTCCTGGAGGTGCGCAGGAACTGCAGCTGGCGCGACCTCCTCCTGGAGGTGCGCAGGAACTGCAGCTGGCGCGACCTCCTCCTGGAGGTGCGCAGGAACTGCAGCAGGCGCTGCCTCCTCCTGGAGGCCAGCGGGCGCTGCGGCTCCGAGGGTGACAGGGACTGGAACGACCGCTACAGGGCCGACAGGAACGGGGCCTGGGGCGACCTCTACTTGGCCGACGGGGACGCCCTCAGCTTGGCCGACGGGGACAGGAACAGGAACTGGAACGGCCGCAACATGGCCGACAGGGACAGGAACGGCCGCAACATGGCCGACAGGGACTGGAACGGCCGCAACATGGCCGACAGGAACAGGAACGACCTCTACTTGGCCGACAGGAACAGGAACGACCTCTACTTGGCCGACAGGAACAGGAACGACCTCTACTTGGCCGACAGGAACAGGAACGACCTCTACTTGGCCGACAGGAACAGGAACGACCCCTACTTGGCCGACAGGAACAGGAACGGGGACAGGAACGGCCGCAACATGGCCGACGGGAACTGGGACGGCGTCCCCTCCGGAGCCGGCATGACTGCTTACAGCCGCCGAGCTCGACGGAGGAGACGTCGGGCCTGACTGGGTGGGACCAACAGTCGTCAGACGGACGGTGCCCTCTGACTGGGTCAAGGACTGAGCGTGACTGGACTGGACTGGGACGTGACTCGACTGGACCTGAGCGTGACCGGACTGAACGGGAGCCTGAACGTGACTCAACTGAACTGGGATCTGGACTGGGCTCGACTGGACTGGGCTCGACTGGACTGGGCTCGACTGGACTGGGCTCGACTGGGCTGAAACCTGGACTGGGCTCGACTGGGCTGAGCTTGACTGGACTGGGCTCGACTGGAGCTGGGCAAGAGCCCGGACTGGGCTCGACTGGACTGGGCTCGACTGGGCTGAAACCTGGACTGGGCTCGACTGGGCTGAAACCTGGACTGGGCTCGACTGGGCTGAGCTCGACTGGACTGGGCTCGACTGGAGCGGGGCTAGAGCCCGGACTGGGCTCGACTGGACTGAGACCTGGACTGAGGCCTGAACTGGGCTCGACTGGACTGAGGCCTGAACTGGGCTCGACTGGACTGAGGCCTGAACTGGGCTCGACTGGACTGGGCTCGACTGGACTGGGACCTGGAGATGACAGGGCTGCACTAGAGCATGAGCATGGCGAGGCTGAACGGCAACTGGGGACTGGGCAACACACGGCTGAACTGGGGACTGGGCAACACACGGCTGAACTGGGGACTGGGCAACACACGGCTGAACTGGGGACTGGGCAACACACGGCTGAACTGGGGACTGGGCAACACACGGCTGAACTGGGGACTGGGCAACACACGGCTGGACTGGAGACTGAACAGCGCGCGGCTGGACTGGAGACTGAACAGCGCGCGGCTGGACTGGAGACTAAACAGCGCGCGGCTGGACTGGAGACTGAACAGCGCGCGGCTGGACTGGAGACTGAACAGCGCGCGGCTGGACTGGAGCCTGGGGACCGCGTGAGAGCAGGAAATCCTCCCAGGGGAACAACCATGGAGCTGGGCAGGTTGGTGTAGGCACGACGATCCGACGGGGCGGGGAGGAGGAAACCGAAACCATCGGCGGTGCGACCGGCGCTGGCGTGGTGCAGAGCGCGTCGCTTAATTCATCAAACTTCGCGCACAGTCGCTCATAGAGGCGATGAACACTGGGGTGATCTAACGCGGTGTCATCGTCCTCCAGCGTCAATATCGCCACCTCCACGGCGCTGCGCTGGTCCTCCGGGTTACTAGCCCGTCGGTAATCCTCCGCGAGGATCTTGAAATAATCACGTAGGTCGCTGGGTAGCTCGGCGCAGGTGAACTCCATACTTCCGCGGGAGAGTAATATTCGCCGTAAAAAAAAAAAAACAAGAAAAAACAGTCACTGACCTGACCGGAGGCTAAGTGCTGGCTGGGTCCAAGTTTGGCCAGATTGTTCTGTCAGGAACGGCAGATGAAGGACCCACATGCACAGCACAATACAAGGTTTCCGATGGAAAGAGTACAGTTTATTCCGGTATGCAGAGTCAAATCCAGGCAGGGTCATACACAGGAGATCAGAGCGGGCTAAGCAGGATCAGGCAGAGACAGCGTCAGGGACAAGCACAGTCATACACAAGAGGTGAGTATAATACCAAAACGTCAGGCGTAGAATCGTGGTCAGGCAGGCAAGGTCGGCAACCGGCAGTAACAGGTAAATCCAAGCAGACAAGGCAGACAGGGACTAGGCAGGCTCAGAATCCGAGGTCAGAACAGGATACCCGGCACACGACAAGATACGACACTGAACGCTGGAAAGTGGTGATCTCACGCAACAATCTGGCGGAGAACTAATGTGACAGGTGGTGGTTAAATACACGGAGTAGATCACTGATACAAAACAGGTGAGTGTAATGAGGACCGGGAGTGAAGCGGGAACTGCTGTGGTGTGATGAGAACGGAAGTGCTTACAAAATAAACCCGGAAACTGGGATCAAAAACAGAAGAGTCCTTTCAAAATAAAACCAAGAACGAAAACCTGACAGGACGAGTGTGTTGGATAAGAAATAGCACAAAGGCAAAATTTTTCCATTACAGTGATGCTATATTTAACTGACTGTTATCTCTGCAGACTGTGTGATGCTGTTGTTGAGAATTTTGAAGTATTTCTTCTTTTTCAGGCTGCTCTTTACTGTTCATGTGATAAAATTACATTGAAAATGTACATGCAATTAAATTAGATTAAGTCCAAGTTTTAGGCCTGATTAATCTTTGAGTGTACTTACACTCAAAATCATGGTGTAAGTCCTGCTCTACACTGTCACAACTCTCACACACTCATCTAATCATTATTTACTGTTCCTGCTACTCAGATCTTGCAAGGGATTACCAGGAGGCAGCCAACCCGGCTGAGCTGGGTCTGGAGCTGTAGCCAGCTAAATAAATGGTAAATGAAATATTTAATTGCAATTTCGATTAAGTTATTCATATATTTACTGTCTATTAAATTGGATTTACTAAAAGCAACAAAGCACAAAGCAGAATTACAAGCAAAATACAATTTCATGCAACAATTCTGTTATATTCAATACGCTGGATTAAAGTATGTCTGAAAATAAATTAAAACAAAACAATTCACTGAAAACACAATTTGCAATGATGGAGAGACTGGCTGTGTAAATAGATTTTCTCATTGTAATGGAGGAATTTAGAAGAGCAAAATAGTAGTTATTAAGCTTTTTTTCAAGCACAATGGTGAATCATTAAGAGTCAAAATTTAATTTAGAACACTTTACCATATTATGATATTGAAGTTATGTGAAAACGCTTCACAGTCACCCACAGCTGCTGGAACTAGCTTTGTAGTTGTAACCTGTCAAGCAGCATTTGGGGAAGGTTCCTCCACAGGAACACATGTTATAACAACCTGGACTGGTTGGGTTGGCGTAATACCCATCACTCTTCCCCAGGCAGAAACTAGGGGGTGAATTAGTGGTTGTGGTCAGGCTAGTAGGTTTAGTAGATGTGGTCGGGGTAGTAGTTGTAGTAGGTGGTTTAGTAGTTGTACATCTAGTAGTTGTAGTTGTGGGAGCAGGGGTTGTGTTTGGGTTTGGTACACAGTTGCTGGAGCTTCCTTGGAAGTTGTAACCTGTCAGGCAGCATCGGTTGAAGGTTCCTCCACAGGAACATGTGTAGTAACAAGTGGCATCATTTAGGTTAGCATAATTCCCCTCACTCCTTCCAGCACAGTAATTGCTATCGACTCCACCAGAACTTGCAGTTGTGATGCTGACTTAATATGAAATTTAAAAAAAATCATTGCTTTTATAATATTATTAGGTTCTTTGGTCAAGTAACTGCTGCTAGAAAAATTGTCATCATAATGTTTTACACTCACCCAAACTGGTAACGATCAAACATATACCTTTAAAGTCAAAGCGGTTCATTGTAAACAGAAAATCAGCAAATGAAAATAAAAAAGACGTCCTGAATTTGATTGGAGTTTATGATTAAACCATGTAAAATAAGCTTTTTTCACTGGTTGGAATATCCAAGGCAATTAGACAAGAACTGGGAAGTAACCTCATGTCAGACAACTTGAGGTATTCAAAGTAAATAAGCTTTTGTCCTAAATAGGCTCATTCACAAATTTATTTTCGTGTGATTTTCCGTCAACGTCTTTATTGTCAACACCAGAAATAAATTATTAAATTTGAAGGAAATATAAATCTGAAGGAAATTTTTCATTTAGGACTTAAAATTGACAAAAATTTAAGTTCCACAACTGAGCAATGTTTTGAGGCAATGATACAGTTCTATATAGTTAACATTAACTACTGTGTTTACACTCACTGTTTCTTTTTTATTTTGCTTCCTAATGATCTACTAAGTTTAATGGTTGCAGGAAAAAAGGAAAAACCTCACTAAATTTAAAGATCCAAGCTAAAAAGACAAGACACTTCACACTAGCTTCCCGAGCGCTGCAACGTGGCAACTCACTGCTCCCCAGAGATGATGGGTAAAATGCAGAGGACAAACTTCCCCACTGTGGGACCAATAAGAGAACTTTTTTTTTTTTAATTAAAGAAGGCCTTCATTAAAATTTAAATTTCATCAGCAGCCAGCTAAACCGGCGCCAGATCTTGACAGTGGAAGCAAGTTGCAATACAATAAAAACATACTGATGTGTATCTGCATTAGTATAGTGAATGTTTATAAATGTATATAAGTCAGGACTCAGGGCTCTATTGCTTCAGTTAGGTCTAGGGAGCACCTATCAGGTCTAGGGAGTACCCATGGCATCTCGCCAAGCCTGTCAGACAAAGCTGTCACCATTTTCACTAAGTGTCTGTCTGCAGATGTTATCCATCTACTTCCTTTCCTCCACCAAATGGGCTGAGATGTTCCTGGTCAGTCTTTCAGTCCAGGTCATCCTCTGATGTAATTCCGTCAGCCGAGTAGCCATAGACCCTAGGAGCACTTTTTCCTCCGCAGTCAGTGGACATGCCAATGAGCCGTCCGCAGATTTTCCAATCTTCCGATAAAGCAGGGCAGCACCAAAGCCAATCATGAGTAGCCCTGTTATCAAAGCCTAAAATTTGAATAGATCCTCTGTATCCTTTATAAACAGTGGCTCCAGCCACACGGGACACCAGGACTTCCACAAATCCCGCATGTAGCCAGAGGCAAAAGTCCCCTTGGGGCAGAGTGATTCTCCCAATGATTATTTTCTTTGTGAGTAAACCTTGGTCCAATGCACATGTGATATCATATTATTTTTTAGATTCTTGTCAACACAGTGCTGTGTGTGGATCAACTGTGTTCTTAGAACAGATAAGGAACCCTGATTTGCTAAGTTTAGGCTCCTGTTTTTCAAATTTTGGTTTATTTATTTTATAGAATGAATAAAATAGAAATATTGTTTCTATTGTTTTGTTATATAGAATGTGATCAAGTCTTCCTATGATACAAATCAATCAAATTTTTATAGAAGTATCAGTCTGGAGCTAGCCAGACTGACTCCACCAATAACTGAAAACCAAATGTCATGTGTGCAGCTGCCATTGCAACTGCTCCAACCAATTTCAGCTGTAATGTAACAGCTGTAACTTTTCTTTTTGCACAGTGAACACTCACATACAGTATAATACTACAGAAACACTGTTGTTTCTATTGATCTACAATGAAACCACTTTTTGCCTTTTTAACTCTGGATTCAAGCTGGCCGAGCGAGTTCCTGAGGAGCATCAATGGACAAAACTGCAAATCACGATAGTTAACAAATTAAATGTCTTCTACGGTATTAAGTGCTTTAGCTGAGAGAGCTAAACTGTCAAATGTCAACTGTCAAAAGCGCTACAAGCAGCATCCATGAGAAGAGCGAGTTTATGATCTCTGAGCATGACATGAGGAGAGCATTTAGGAGAGCGAATACCAGCAAAGTAGCAGGATCAGTGGACTTAACTGGTTGCATTCTGAAAGTCTGCGCTGAGCAATTAACATCAGTGTTCACCAAGTTCACTCTCTTCCTGAAAAAACAATGAGACAGTCTACCTAGAGAAGACTAAGGACATTAGACATGGTTCCAGAACAACAATCTCTTCCTAAACATCAGCAAGACTAAGGACGGTGAACTGAAGCACAAAGCAGGAGAGGAGCAATTGCCAGCAAAGTGGAGAGAGAGGACCATTTCAATTTTCTAGTTGTCTACATCACATAGAACCTGTCCTGGTCGTGTCATGTCAACTGTCATTACCATCTGAGACTTTGAAATGACAGCACCAAGTAGGACAGACAAGTTCTTCAGAGTTGTGAAATCAACACTCTTGATGAGAGTCCTCCTCGTCACGGGTAATAGAGACCCTTCCTCTGATTCATCCTTCAATCCAAAGAGCGCAGACACGCATGCACTAGAGATGGGCAGTTCGGTTCTTTAAACTGACTCGCATCTTGAACTCTCGAATGGTAAAGAGAATGAATCATTTCGAGTTATTCATTCATTTTGTTCATTTACAGCCGGCAGCGCTGTGGGCATTGTAAAAATGGTGTACACACCACGTTAACGTGGCTTATGTCCTGCATCTTCCCTGCCATTGTTTATGTAATCCAGAGAAATTGAAATAACCCCACAGACCCAAAACCACACAAAGAGTTCTTTAATTCTTGACTGCTCTGACAGATTTGGAAGTAAGAGCAGCGTTAATATTTGGAGCAACAGTAACAGATCAAGAGTGCGTACAACATCTATAATATTTCTATCCTAACTTTACATACATTCCCAAAAAAGAAAGGAGCAATTTAGAGGGCACAAATAACTGTAGTGGCTCCTTTAATAGAAATGAAATAATAAACTATCACACTACAGCAACACTACATTGTTGACAGCTTAGGAATCACCATAAACATAAACATATTAAGAACTGAAAATGTTACTTACACTGCCCATTAACTACAGTAGGTTACACAAAGCAAGTTTAAGTGCTGCTTAAAACTGCTGTATAAGGCAGACAACATGAACATCCACAGAGTGCTCAGCTAGTAAAACACCAAAACACATATTTTATACAATGCAACTTCACATTTCTATCTTAAAACTGTAACAATCCTAGAAAAATACCATATCCACCTGCTTGCTTAGCTTGCTCTGCTAATGTCTGCACCCCGCGCCAGTGGAGCAATCTTCCTGTAAGCACCTTATTAGACCGTTCAGGTGTACTGTGCTACCTCTAGTGGTGTGATGGAATCCCAGATCCTGGTCTTTTCCACTAGGCTACATTTAACAGCATGACAGTTGCTTGGTAGCGGTCACATGACAAATGAACCAATGATCAGTAAAGATCCGTATGAACAAATAAGGAACGAACGGGAGTGCTTGCTGCTCGCTACAGAGCCTACACGTCCTGGCTGTCACGTGACATATGAACGAACAATCTGTAAAGATCCGAATCCCAAAAGAACTGTAGTACTTGCTGCTCGCCACAGAGCCTGAGCTGTGAACGATGAACGGAAATGATGAACTCAACCATGCAGCCCGAGCTGCCTTTTACGTGATGGCTGGTAATGAACAAGTGCAAGTAAAACTTTTTTTGATATTTAGTGAGACTTTTAAATCGTTCCCTAAAATCTATACCTGGTGCATTTATTGTTTCCAAAAGGTGACATTATTATTATTATTATTATTATTATTATTATGTTTTATGATTGTGGCAGAGTATACTACAAAATCAACATGTTGACATAATGTATTGATTTACAAACACACTTTGCATCATATACACAATAACACCACACACCTACAAGAATCAAAGACCACTAATTAATTATGATTCCATCAATAAATAATGTATTGAATGAATGAATGGATATTTGAATGAATGTCAAATATCAGACATCATTCATGATGAATGAATCGTTCATAAATGACACATCACTTGCACGCACGCACACAGGACAGAATTTCTGATCGCTGTGTAGTTAAAATCACATACAGAAAACTGGAAAAGTAATAGATGTGTATAAGTATAGGTTATGGCAGAAGACACATGATGCAGTGTGTAAATGTTTTTTAGTATAGGAACTGCTGTTATCTTGGTATTGTGGCAGTGAGCTGGGATGGAGGAGGCCCAGGTTCCAGTTAATAAACTATATTAAGTATTTTGAAGAAACACTGTTGAGTTATTTAAGTGTATTGTTTAAAACAGAAAGCTGCTCATTGCTAAACTGCGGTGTGTAACATTCCTGGGGTTAGAGCGTCTTCTGAAAAGTAAAAATTAAAACATGTAGTGTGTCATTAGAATGTGGAGGTACCAAGTTCACTGTTTGCTGCACATAACGGGCGGAATAAAAAAATTAAAAAGTTTTCTAAAAGCATGTAAAGTAGGTGAATACGTCACATGGGGTCGGAAGTCGTTCACCAGTCTCCACCCCGTTGACATCTGTTCACGAAAGGACCCACGTCCTGCATCTGTCTCCATCATGTTTCACAGAGGGACGTGTGGAACTGTAGAATAAGCATCAAAAATCTTTTTTGTTTGTTAGTAAAAGAAATCGCAAGCGCAGACCTTTGTTCATCCCAAAAGAGGGAAGTTGAGGTCAGTTTGTGTGTGTGTGTGCGTGTGTGCGTTTGTGTGTGTGTGTGTGTGTGTGTGTGTGTGTGTGTGTGTGTGTGTGTGTGTGTGTGTGTGTGTGTGTGTGTGTGTGTGTGTGTGAAATCATAACTCTTCCGTCCGTCCGTCCGTCCGTTCGAACTGGTCACTTTCTGGTCACAGGGTGCCAGAGCTTAGCCCACTTGTCATTAAGTGGAAGGCAGGGACATGTCACCAGTCCTTCAAGGGCCACATGTATCCAACCATTCACAGTCAATAGGAAATTTAGCATCTTAAGGCCCTATGTCCTACTTTGGACTGTGGGATTAAGCTGGAGTACCAGGTTGGTTGGTACAGAAGGGTCCGTGCATGAAGTGCAATTCATTATTCACGTGTAAAATGAAAATTGAATCTTTTTGAGTCTTTTTATGCTGTGTTTCGTTTCCATGAGTCGGTAAAACTCATGCGATATACTGATTTACTCATTCTTCTTTTCTCCACTTTCAAAACGAAATAGGAAAAAGAGAAAAGACGGACTTTCACAATAAAACGCCCAAGAGCATTTGAAGCGCAACATCGACAAATATTTGCAACTCTTGAAGGAGAGACCCACATTGTTAACATTAATCAATGTAACAATTATTTATTTAGCCCGTCTCTGTGCTGACAACTGTCGATTACGTTACGACACATGGCGTTTGCTAAAGGAATGACAGGTCCGTCAGCTCGCCACCGTCGGGTCACTTACACAATCATCTGCCAACAAAGCTAAGTTTTCGGGGGAACCTTCTTCATTAGACTGCAGCGATATCACGACCTTGTCGACACCTGATGAGGAAGAATTTAGCACATCTGCGGTGTTCCGGTGATTTTTCAGTTTACAGTGAGACTGAAATCGCGTCCTCCTGCTTGGCCGGTTGATGCTCTTCTGCCCAGGAAGACGCTCTAATGTTGTGCCGATCTTTGCAAGTATTCTAAACAGTGATTTATTACAATTTATTGTGGCTGTTTAGATATGCTCTATCATTGGACTTCCTGTCTCAGAGCATGCTTTACCTGCGGGAGAATAACAGCCACTCAACCTGCCTCACAATAACTGAACTCATTGTGAGCCATGACTGACCTAATGTGCATCGCATCATCTTTGTGAGGCAGATTCTGTGGCAAAGTGTGTGTGATCAGATTATTCGTCACGCAACAAGGTGTTACTGTATGTACAGAGCAGATGAGTGCTTGCAGAGGATCTTTTTATTTTCCACCACCTACCTTTGGTTATGGTTTAGTAATCATCATACCTTGCATTGAACATCTTACATGCAAATGACAGATGAATCAGAAACAACAGTGCACCCGGGAACAACAAATAATAGCTCTGCATGCTATTGTTCTTTTGGGTTGTGGAAGGGATTTTGGCCAAAAGAGGACATTCGTGTCAATGATGACTGTCTCTCTGCCTCAAATAGGTCATAGGACTGCATTACAAGAGGTGAACCCACAGTGTTCCAGGATGCACTGTTGTTTCTGATTAATCTGTCATCCTGATCTGAGGAAAACAGTCTGTAGCTCTTTTAGCAACTTGTTTTCAAATAATTAAGCCATTGTTTTATATGTTTCTATGCTGATAGATAATATTACATTTTACATGTTCTATAAAGTTTAGCCTTGAAGATGTTGAAGATTTTGTGAGTTGGCAGATTTAAACTTGGTAAATAAACATTGGTTAAAAAACATATGGGCAGTTCTGACTACAAATATTTTGTGAAAAAAAAGGACTGCTGCTAAACTTGTCAGGCTTTTGCAGATATCAGACCCACATGCACAGCGCGGACAGGTTGGTGGTTTAAGAGGTGACAGTCTTTATTACGTAACTTAAGGCAAGGCAAGCAGAGTTATACACAGGTGCTCTCCGACGTGGGTACCAAAGGAGCAGGCAGAATCAGAATCCGGAGACAGGCAAGGTTTCGTTATCAGGTGAACACGGCAGCGGTACAAGTAGGGATCAGGCTCTAATCTTGGTCAAACGGTCAGGTACGTTACCAGTCCTTCCACGGCAAAAGTACAGGCAAGGGGCAGGCAGGAATCCGAAGTCAAGGTACGAAACAAGATCACTGACAAGGTAAGCTATACGGTAAGGTGACTGCACCAAACAAAGTGAGTGAGATATTAAAGTGACTGGTGCAATTGCTCTGGAGATGTAGCGTGTGTGTGGCAGTGTGGTAGAAATGTGCACCATGTTATAATTGTTCGTTATAAAGTCTGACAGAAGCAGGAATGAAATACCTGCGGAATCTCTCCTTCCCACAGCAAGGGTGGATCAGTCTGTCACTGAATCTGCTCTCCAGAGCAGACAGTGTGTCCTGCAGTGGGTGGGACTCCTGGTCCAGCATGGATTTGAATTTTGCCAGAACCCTTCTGTCTCCCACCTCTCTCAGCGACTCCAGAGTGCAGCCCAGGACAGAGCTGGACTTCTTAATGACCTTATCCAGCTTCTTCCTCTCCGTGATGCTGCTGTTCCAGCAGACCACACCGTACAGGGTGGCTGATGACACCACAAAGTCAAAGAAAGTGTTCCCTTCACTCCAAACGACCTCAGCCTTCTTAGTAGGTAGAGTCTGCTCTGACCTTTCCTGTATAGTGCGTCTGTGTTTTTAGTCCAGTCTAGTTTGTTGTTAAGGTGAACACCCATGTACAGTCCACTTTCTGGATGTTCATTCCCTGAATGTTCACTGGAGGGGGGGTGTAGACTGAAATCTGCGGATGTCCACCACCATCTCCTTGGTCTTCCCTGCATTGATTAGACAGTTCTCCTTGTGATGAATGCCTAAAGTTTTGGACTATGTACGTGTCTGACAAGGCCATTCAAGAGACCGTGACAAGGAAGCGTATCAGCATCGTGGAAGAGCAGATGAGAATGTACTGGACAGAGTTGAGCCACATCACCTTGGGCTACGTTCAACAAAGATACAAGAAAGAATCCAAAGTGGTATCATTTCAGCAGCTTGATCGTATCTGCTGCGCAAGTTTCCTGATCCTCACTGCAGATCATCAAGTCGTCAACGGTGCCTGGGGACAAGACAAGATCATCCAGGCTGTCTTTCAGTGCCATATTGTAGATTGTAGGGCTTTCTGAATACCCCTGACACAGTCTGGTAAAGGTGTATGTCTTTCCGTTAAATTCAAAAGCACAGACAAGGTTCAGGCAGGATTCGGCGGTCAAGGTAATCAGGATCAATACACGAGAGAACTAGACATGAAACGCTGGAACGAAGTATGGAACTAAGGAAACTCGACAATCTGGCAAGGAACTATGGGAACTGGTGGTGGCTAAATACACGGGTGCTGATTACTAACTGGTAACAGGTGTGCTGAGTATTATATCCTTTTAATGTTTCATATTACAAGCTGTGTCAGCCCAATGTGACCAATGCTTAACATAAACATATAGAACTCACTTCACTAGTGTACATGAAGCAAAACTTGCTTTATGTACACTGTTGAAGTGAGTGCAAGTTAAAAATGACGTGGAAAAAAGTTAATATATTGTAAATTAATCAAAGCGATCTAATATAATTTCTATCCAACAGAAGGGGCTCCTCTTCTGTTGGATAGTGAGTGCTGTAGTCATTGGCCGTTGGCAAACAACTGCACTGGCCAAGAAGTGGCCAGTGGGTTTAAAAGAAAAAAGTATATTTTTACGGAAAAAGAAGTACAATTGACATGTAGTCTCTACAGAACACTTTGAAAAAAGCCAAAAAAGGCCATGCATCCAAACAGTGCCCATGTCAGAATGTGATGGAACCGTGGATTCTGCTTTTTCAGAGACGAGTGTTATAGCTCTGCTTGGTCCATATCACACATGATATTGTGCTTTGATTAATTTACAATATATTAACTTTTTTCCATACACCTTTACCAGACTGTGTCAGGGGTATTCAGAAAGCCCTACAATCTACAATATGGCACTGAAAGACAGCCTGGATGATCTTGTCTTCTCCCCAGGCACCGCCCTGCTGCAGTACGTTGACGACTTGATGATCTGCAGTGAGGATCAGGAAACTTGCGCAGCAGATACGATCAAGCTGCTGAAACACCTCCCACGGACAATGATAGGATGATAAATACCCTCATCTGGCGAAAATGTCAATTATCAGCAGACTCAGCAGCAGCACTGGTGGTCCTCCAGGCACGATAAAGATCTAACATTAATAAGGCATGCTTATCTCTGGGAAGACAGCCTCCGATTGATTTTTGGGAGAAACCTGCTAGAAAGGGAACACTATATAAGGATTTAAAAACAAATAAAATATTAAAAAAATTAATTTTGAGATAAATCTGATCTAATATAATTTCTATCCAACAGAAGGGGCTCCTCTTCTGTTGGATAGTGAGTGCTGTAGTCATTGGCCGTTGGCAAACAACTGCACTGGCCAAGAAGTGGCCAGTGGGTTTAAAAGAAAAAAGTATATTTTTACCACCCACAAATCGATCATGCTTAGTTTGTGCCATTAGAGACCTGATGACCATGACGGAACAATTGCCCCACATAGCGAAGACAACATGGCAGAATAGAATGGCCTTAGAGATGTTATTAACAATGATGGGAAGTGTTTGTGTCAGGTTTGGTAAAACATGCTGTACCTTTACTCAGGATGATTGAACATGAACTGATTGGAATCAATTATAGGCTTATGTCCCTGTCTTTCCAAAGCTCATACACAAGGGTTATTCTAGTATAACTACCCACAAAAACAGCTCACAATCTTTTATTCCTACGCCATTTACATCTTTATAAGCAATACATTTAACGAATCATTTTTAAAGAATGCTTTATTACTACAGAATGAATACCACGATTGACAATTTTTATTCTTTTAATGTTTGATTAATGTGTAATCAAAAGGGGGGAATTGTAATGGAAAAATTGTACTTTAATGCTCTTGTGTTCATTTCTGACTCTGTACAATAACCATGCATTCTGTACATGTTGATTAGACCCAGAACTGAACATTATTAGACAAACAATCTATCTTCCTCTCAAGGTTCTGTCGCACATTAAGTGCTGACATCTAATGTTGTGTTTGACTGACCGATTGTTTATGGCTTGTGTCTGCCTTTTACCCCTGGTCTCTGGCTCCTTTCTATCTAATGCCCCACCAGACCCAAGGCTGTAGACCTTGTGTATACCCTGTGTAATGTAAACATCTTCACCCACAGTGTGATAGGAAGATTCCACCAGGTCCCGGGAGAGAGGTTAAAAGGCAGAGACAACCTCAGAACGGGGTGATCTTTGCATTATACCTCCGTGGTGTATGTTCTGATCTCCCCAGCTGGCTTTTTATTTGCTTTCCTTATTATTGTTATTTTCTTTATTATTTCAATAAATCGCACAAAAGGACAACTCTCTTCTCATCTGCCTTTATTGCAAAATTTCCACCACAGAAATTGGCGTCTACGAACAGGATCTCGCGGCAGGTCGTCTGGACGGCGTGATCAGGGACGGCGGTCCTGAGGACTAGGTTCGCTCAGCCTCCAAACCTCTACAGCTGTTCTGAGTGGGAGGACTGCTCACCCGTCTGGATCGCCTCTGACGAGATCCAACGAACTCAAAATCCAACCTCGGTGAGAGCGATTCCGTTTTGTTGCGACTTGTTAAGGAAAAAAAAAAAAAGAAAACGGGTTTGAAATTGGTTTCAGGTATTCGGGTTTACTTGGCTCTGATCATTTGGTTTAGGGAAAGTAAGGCAAATAACAATTAATTCTAAAACATCCGCAACTAGACTAAAACAAACAACGACAAAAGAAAATATAACTAGGAAAAGAGATAATAATATTTCTAAAACGACTATGTGGCTGAAAACATCTAAAATATAATAATTAGGACAGCTTCCTTCACACTGCAGGACACACAAAGCGTTTCGATGAAGATGTGCATGTAAACCATGATTAAATGAGCTCGCACACTAAAGCGCGCACCCCTGTTTGTCCCATAAACCCCCGGGTGTCCCCGGCGTCCCGCGCGTCCACTGAGCAGCCCATCTGTTCCTGAAGTGGCTCTGATTGCAAACATTCCTTACAGGCTGTGAACTACTCACAGGCTCACGAACAATCTGCTCCATCCACGCCACTGTTGGTGGCTGATTGAAAAGAGCCATTGTGGCATCACTTTGCGCTGACAACTGCATCAAGCATAGACAACCTACAGGCACCACAGCTGCACTGAACTCTCCGCCATTTAACTCGCTTAAAATGTATGCGTCAAGGTGTCCGCTGTATCATTCTGACCAGCAGCACTCTATCTCCACTGACCTCCTTTGCTGCTGAGATGAGGATGCAAGTTACCTCACCACTACAATACAAGACCCTGATGCTGATGATAATGATTGATTTATTTGTGTGTGTGTCTGCTGTTTGTTTGTCTAGACCGTTCCCTGTTTCTCTGGAGAATCGCCACGCAATTGAGCGAGATCAGATCTTTGTCAGTATCATTGAACGAGGCCCAGACAGAGTTTACCTGAGTTCAGCGTTTGATAGGTTAGTTTTCCCCTTCAATCAAAACACAAGAAAATACACGCGCTGTTTCACACAGTGACATTTTTGTGTTAGTATTTCATTCAAGTAAAAAGATGTCTTTTGTATGGACACCATTCAAATCTTGCGTTACTATTCAACAGGAAGAAGAAGACACTGATTGTGACCCTGTTGCTTTGATCCTTATTGTATGTTACTTTAATATTTGCTCTAAATTGTGTGGTTGATTTACATGTATGCCTCTCTGTGATTTTATCCACTATTTTTGAACGAAAACATTTTACGACAAGCATATCTAGAGTTGTTTTCTACTTGATTCACACTTTCACACAAATTTTTATCTTCCACTGACGCAAAATGACATCCACCAGACGAAACAAGATAAAAATGATTGTCATATCGACGATGACAGCAATATGCGTGGTCACTCTGACATTCGCGTCAACCGAAGACACTCTTATCCACCGCACACCGGAGTCACTTCACCAGTGTACATAAAGCAAGTTTTGCTTCATGTACACTGGTGAAGTGAGTTCTATATGTTTATGTTAAGCATTGGTCACATTGGGCTGACACAGCTTGTAATATGAAACATTAAAAGGATATAATGTTTTGCATTGAAAAATGCTGATCAACTTTATTGAACGACTCCTTTTTCTATTCGGCTGATACCTGCTCAGACTTAGCTAAACAGAGCGCTGTTTTCCTAACAGGGAACTGAGCAGCCTGAAGGAGAAGCAACACAACCAGACTCACAGCTTCATTGGACTCAATGAGTAAGCCCTCCCTTTGATGTTACCTGTGTGTCAGCGTCTCAGCCAGTTGCATTTTAATGGGCCTGGTTCTGCTGCAGCCTCCACTGTGTCCAAGGCTGCTACCCTCTAGATTTCCTAGATGCTTGGGACAGATTCAACCAACAGAAAGGTTCTGAGAATGACAGGCCAGGTCAGTGGGAGAACAGAAAGGTTTCTTTTATGATTATTAACATTTGCTTATTATATTAATGTTATAATTCTAAAATAACAAAATGCATATAGTATACTTTCAGACATGACACAAACAATCTTTTGGTGCTTTTGTTCCTTTAATTAATGCTATTGTCACTCTTGGCATAGATTTTTTTCAAAAGGATCAAATATTCCTAATCCTGGAGTTTGAGTTTGGAGGCATCGATCTGGAGCAAACAGCAATGGAAAGGTAAGGACATTATATATGTTTACTGGTCATCATTTCAGTCAGTGCTCTACCTCCTGTTTTTCATTGTGTCTCTACTGTAGCACCTAAACTACACGAGATCTCTTCCTAATAGATTAACTGGGCATAAGTTTGAAAGCAAAAAAGAATGTTTGAGTGTCTTGCCGTCCGATGTTGTGCAAGACAGAGGAACAGTAAGTTTTTCTTTTATTGTCTGGCCAGACGAACCTATAGTGTGCACAAATCGTCCACTCATTTTAGGTGGATTGGAAAACATGGAAGATTTTATTGAGCTAAGAGAGAAAACAATATTAACAAATAATCAAATCTCTTACAGTTACTATGAGATTAATACTAATACTGCTACATAAATCATTATACAAATACAGTTAAGCCACGGTGCTTCTTACCACTCTGCTGCATTAGTGCTTTCTTCTCGTCATTCGACAGCAAGTCCTGGTGGTGGACTTTGAATCAAATATTGATATTTGAAAGAAAATAATGATCAGATATCAGTTTACACAGGAAAGATAAGTTTATTTGCCTTTATACTGGATAAAGGTTAAAACTCCAAGTATTGAGGACATGGTATTAACTTCAACACAAGTGCAACGCACTAAACTAAGATCAAGGCTAAACTTGTCTTTGAAAGTTAGAAGTAGTTCCTCCCGTTACCCAGCAGGTGTCGCTGTAGCTTTAGGAATTACTGAATTGCACTTGAGTCAAGGTGTCCGCTTGCAGTGAAATGTTTCATTTGCGGGAAATTGTTAGTAGCGCAAGAACAAGTTTTTTTTCTCAAGGAGCAACAGCAAATAGTACTGCTGATGGAACTCACCTGTTTGAGACTTTTGTCATGAAAGCTCTGTTCCACACTAATTTATTTTACCTGTCGTTTTGCTGTTGCAAATAATTTTATTTGTATGCAAATCATAAAAAAGTCTATTAAAAAACAAAGTGTTTTGATACAAGTCACATTCAAGAAGTGGTACAAGAGGAAAATGACCACAAGATCCTCTGCAGCTGTAACGATTCAGTCCTGGTACAGAATGCAGATATGTGTCCATCAGTACTGGAAGGTTCAGAGAAGCACCGTGCTCCTTCAAGCCAGGTAAAGGGGTCTGGTTCAGAGACGCTGACACCAGTCCACAAAGTTTTGTGTCAGTTCTCTGTACTCTGCATCATCATCGTCAGTGGTAGGTCCAATAATTGCAGAGTCATCTCAGAACTTCTGCAGAACACAGCCAGATGAGTTGTGTCGGAAGTCTGCAGTGTAGAAGGGTGAAGAGTAAGGGGGCCAGGACAGTCCCCTGTGGGGCTCCCACACTGCAGGTCAGAGTGCCCGACACGCAGTCCCAGACCCTCACAAACCGGTTTGTGAGGTAGTCCAGTATCCATTCTGTCAGGTATTTGTCCACGTCAGCTGACTTCAATTTGTCCCTGTAAGGTATTAAAGGCACTGGAGAAGTCGAAGAACAGAATCCTCACAGTGCTGCTGGGCTTCTCAAAGTGGGCCAGGGAACGATGGAGGAGGTAGATGATGGCGTCCTCTACTTTGATGCCAGGCTGGTAGGCAAACTGCAGCGGATCCATTGCTGAGCTCACCATGCAGTGCAGTTGATGTAGAACCAGTTTCTCAATAAAGATGACTACTAAACCAATACCGAAGGTAGGTGGTGGAAAAAAAAAAGATCCTCTGCAAGCACTCATCTGCTCTGTACATACAGTAACACCTTGATGTTGCGTGACGGATCATCTGATTACACACACTTTGCCACAGAATCTGCCTCACAAAGATGATGCGATGCACATTAGGGTAGTTATGGCTCACAATGAGTTCAGTTATTGTGAGGCAGGTTGAGTGGCTGTTATTCTCCCGCAGTTAAAGCAGGCTCTGAGACAGGAAGTCCAATGATTGAGCATGTCTAAACAGCCACAATAAATTGTAATAAATCACTGTTTAGAATACTTGCAAAGATCGGCACAACATTGAAGAGTCTTCCTGGGCATAAGAGCATCAACCGGCCAACAAGGAGGACGCGATTTCAGTCTCACCATAAACTGGAAAATCACCGGAACACCGCAGATGCGCTAAATTCTTCCTCATCAGGTGTCGACAAGGTCGTGATATCGCTGCAGTCTAATGAAGCAGGATGCTCCGAAAACTTAGCTTTGTTGGCAGGTGATTCTGTAAGGGACCTGACAGTGGCGAGCTGACTGACCTGTCATTCTTTTAGCAAATGCCATGTGTCGTAACGTAATCGACGGTTGTTAGCACTGAAACGGGCTAAAAAAATAATTGTTACGTTGATTAATGTTAACAATGTGGGTCTCATTGTGTGTCAAAACACAACCGCAATTCTTCAAGAGTTACTCTAGTGTTCTCGTCCAGGGTGTTGAAACTCTAAACTAAACACGGAGCTAACCAGACGTCAAATGAAGAGGATTCACTTCATAAAAGTGCCGTTTATTTTCTTCTCTTCACTTAGAGCGAAACACTGTGTCGGTGCGCGTATCGCGTCGGGAAAGCACGTGACCGATACAGTTCCTGTATCAGTCACTGTCTGACGCGCCAGACTGTGTTTATAAGGAAACGCATGTGTCGGGCTGCATCTGCCGAAAGGAATCCATGAGCGTTTTCCGTTCATCGTCAAATTCATCTATAATTCATCTCATATCGGAAAATAAGGTTTCTTTTGTGATCTAATTTTATAATAAAGTGAAAGTGTATTATTAAATTAATTAATTAATTTTAAAAAGTTTTCACTTGATCTATTTGAATTCAGATTAATTTCCAAAGTGACTCTTTACTAATCATATTGTTTTATGCAGGTTAAATTTCGTATTTATTCGACAGAACTTTCCTGTTTAAACAAAACCACCTTAGTGTGTTGACCCCAGCAACACTTCTAGACCCCAGATTTAAATCACTCTGGTTCCGCAGTTCCTCCAAGTGCAATGAGGCCGTCAGTAGACTGCAGGCAGAACAGCAGCTGTCTGCACCCACTTCAGTCATGTTATTCAGCATTATTTGTTTCTTGTTGTTTGGAAATGGTGTACTAAAATGGCAGTGTGTTGTTTCTAGATAACCTTTGGCAAGATCTCCTCATTGCAGTGGGCAGAGAGACCAAATTTGTTCACTTCACTTAGATTTTTACGTTATGACACATGTCCACTTTATAGACTGTATCTAAAAATATAAATTTTAAATGTAAATGAAGATATGAAATAATACTATATAACATACAATGGCTTAAATTATATTATTGTATATATTAAGTCACAAAATCAGTGTCAGCTGAGTCTGTCAACTAGGTTGCCTGTAGGGAGTTTTAATGTCCAGTAGGTGTCAGTATTCAGTGACACAGTATCGGCACAGTATCAATACAGTTTTGCAATGTGTCGAAACGTTTCATGACGCCTCATCTACCCATCACTACTGAATACTATCACCGAAACTTTTAAGACTGAATATCAATCAAATACAACATTGTATGCTTTCTCGTTTTAACACATACATACGCAAATATAGCGTTTATAGTATGAACCATCAAAAATACAAACTTACGGCATTGCGTCTATGGTATTTCTTAGCAGATGGCAAGAGATTCACATGACGGTCGCATGTGCCTAGTTTCTCCCGTATCCCGTCGTAAACAAAAAATTACTAACGCGATCTCCCGCAAACCGGAAGTCACTTAACACATATCGCGAGATTATATAAACTTCTCAAATTAGCGATTTGTCCTAAGAGAAACAATTTTATATTATTATACACATACTTATAAACATTTGAGATGAACACTTTGCATCAAACAAACTTAAATACAAATTTAGGAAAAAATATACATAAATTAAAGATTGCCTTAAAGGCAACACAGTTACAAATATTTGCCGATGTTGAGCTTTAAATGCTCTTGGGCGTTTTATTGTGAAAGTCCGGCGACTGGCCCCGCCCCCGGTTTCCTTTTTTCTTATTTTGTTTTGAAAGTGGAGAAAAGGAGAATGAGTAAATCAGTATATCGCAAATGTGTTTAACCGATTTACGGAAACGAAACACAGCATAAAAAGAAGTTATTCAATTTTCATTTTACACATGAATAATGAATTGCATTTCATGCACGGACCCAGAAGCTGGCCTTTTGTCCAGTGTGGAAATGTGAGGTCTGTTTCCTTGAAATCTGAAAGGTGCATCAGTTCACTGACCCCTCCACACTCAGTAGGTGAGACAGCACAGATAAAGCAAAACTAATAGTAGCTTTTGTTCAGCAGCTCTACTGTATGTACTCTATGTAATAAATGAATCAATAATTCAACAACAAGGATTACAAGATCAAACAAACAATGAATAGTCTTATGGTGCACAAGAACAGGAATGATGAAGATGTAAAAACTGAGTGGGAAATTATGTTTTGATTGTACCTTATACAAAGGTACAAATAATTAATTTTAAGAGTGTTCAAGTGTTTAAGAAGTGTTAAATTGATTAATATTGTCAGGAAAACAGACCTGTAATTGAATTTGAAACTATGAGGCCCATCCAATCACTGAGGAGCGCGGTTTATTTGTCCTCCGTAATTGGATATCGCAAAAAGCGGGATAACGGCGAGCTCGGCGAAGCTCCCGGTGCCTGGTCGGTTGGTGCGGAGCCAAAGAACTTCACCTGCAGACGCCTCGACGGAAACACCAACAACCAACGTAACCATCTGAAATACTCGTAAGATTCACTTTCATTTTCCTTTTTGTTTCATATTGCCGTTCGAGGATGCCTTTAGCCAACATGCTGATCATGCTAGCTCCGTCAAATTTGTGCGTTGTTTTATCGCCGTCTTTTGCGAAAATGATCAGCTGTCGCTTTTGCAGCAAAACGCTAGCAAGTTTGAGGGGTTATGTGTTACACTGTAAAGTTCACAAAAAAGGAGCCTCGCTGTTTTTTTCAGTGTGTCGTTGCTGACTCCAAGCGAGCATTTTGTACATACGCAGCTTTCAAAGCTCATTTCTATCGAATTCACAGTTTGCCTGCTGTTCCTCCTACTGCCGGGCCCGTTGTTAGGGGTTTGAAATGCGCCATATCACTGTGCTCGCGCCAATTTCAAACAGTGAAAGACCTTGTATTTCATCTAAAAGATCATGTACTTGAGGGGCGAGTTGTACCATGTCCAGTAACTGTTTGCAACAAAACATTTAAGGTGAAGTTATCATTTACTGCTCACATGTCCAGAAAGCACAGAGCATGTACAGCAGATAACATAAGTAACGTGTATAAGGACGCTGTCATTCATTCTTCAGCTGTAACTACATGTGAAGATGCGCCCCAGAGTTCAGAAGATGTCAGAACACATGAAACAACGGAATTCCCTGACAACTTTAGTGAGACCTTTCTTAAAAATATGTCTTTGTTCTATTTAAAATTGCAAGGCCAACTCCTCCTTCCAGCATCAAGAGATGTAAAATTTACATGAGCTGGGACAGGATTACACTTTAAATAAACTATGTTCACTTTTGAAAGATGATGCGTGTCTGACAGGTCAAAGACAGCTGTAGTTTTTACCCTCACCTTTACAGTGAGGCCACTAAAAAGGGCAGTGAGGGAGTTTGGCTTTTTAGAAAGCAACACCATATATGTGTGTGTGTGGTGTGTGAGGCAGAGTGCAAACAATTCTTCCTCAGAGTTGTTATCTCCTTTCTTTCCGTTACTTTCATCTCTCTTTTGTTTCTTTTAGGGGTTTAGTTTAGATAGTTTTGCTTTTTCAAACTTATCTTTTGTATCAAATTTTTGTTTTAAGGTGCATATGTCTTTTACACTAGGCAATTCTCCTTTTGAACCCATAACCGGTTTCCCGCGCATGGAAACATGTAAACACACTTTTAATTACTTTTATTTTTGTAATGCTGCAGTCTGGTGGTGGAGACTTAGATCGCCCTGAACCCATATTCCAGAGTCCCGGCGGTTTCCTGCCTTAGATTTTTGTGTGTTCCGGCCGGAACCTTTTCGAAATTTCTCTTCCACGGACGTCTCCATATAAAGGAAACTGCTCAGATCAGATAGAGTTCGCGGAAGTGATCCCTCACCGTCAGGCCCGGGTCCTTCGTATCTCGAAAACTTCCCCCTGCAAACGGGCTCCGTCTTTCAGACTTTTTTCTTGTCCACTCCCGTTGTGGACTGCGCTCAGATCTGCACACTGGTCTGTATCCTCAGTACAGACAGAAAGCTTGGTTCCACGAGCCAACCCTTAGCAACCACCGTCCCGGCCACCAGGGCAGACTTTGACCTAATTAATTTTACCCGAATATTAAATTTTAAAATTATAATTTTTTTTCGTTCCTAATATTATATTTTGGATGTTTTCAGCCAAATAGTCGTTTTAGAAATATTATTATCTCTAGTCGTAATTATGTTTTCTTTTGTCGTTGTATGTTTTAGTCTAGTAGGGGATGTTTTAGAATAATTAGAATTGTTTGTGCCACTTTATCTCGCTGTGAGTGAGAATGTTTGCATTCATCACTGAATTAGCACAAAGGAAAGACTTTTCCATTACAGTGACCACGGTCGACACAGGACAGGAAGAGGGTGTTGTAAACCTGCTGGACGTTGATGAAAGGCCTTGCCCATAGCACAGGTGGGACAAGCGGCAACGTACTCCCGCACATCCCGCTTCATGGACGGCCACCAAAACCTTTCCCCCACTCTGAAGGTGGTTCGCGGGGCTCCCGGATGACCGCTGACAGGAGATGCGTGGGCCCACTGAATCTCCCCCATCCGGAGATCCGGTGAGAAGAATAGGCGTTTTGGAGTGCAAGTCGGTGGGACAGGAAGGTCCCTTGCTGCCTCCCTGACGTGTCGCTTCACCAGCCAGGAGACCGCGCCCACCAGACACTCAGCTGGTAAAATGGTCTCAGGTTCTGGGGTCTCCTCTGGTGAGTTGTGGGGTCTGGAAGTTCAAACGCAGATGATAACAGTGGTAAGGGGTAAGAGTCCCGAATGGTTATTTCGTTTAACCCACAATAAACAATACACGGTCTTAACGACCCATCCTTTTTACCAACAAAGAAGAATCCTGCACCGGCAGGTGACGAGGATGGTTGTATGATTCCAGACGCGAGCGCTGATTCCAAATACTTCTTCAAAGCCACTCGTGAGACCTGGAACAGTCTTTCCTTGGGGGGGGGTGTAATGGAAAAATTGTACTTTAATGCTTCTTGTGTTCATTTATGACTCTGTACAATAACCATGCATTCTGTACTTGTTGATTAGACCCAGAACTGAACATTATTAGACAAACAATCTATCTTCCTCTCAAGGTTCTGTCGCACATTAAGTGCTGACATCTAATGTTGTGTTTGACTGACCGATTGTTTATGGCTTGTGTCTGCCTTTTACCCCTGGTCTCTGGCTCCTTTCTATCTGATGCCCCACCAGACCCAAGGCTGTAGACCTTGTGTATTCCCTGTGTAATGTAAACATCTTCACCCACAGTGTGATAGGAAGATTCCACCAGGTCCCGGGGGAGAGTTTAAAAGGCAGAGACAACCTCAGAACGGTGTGATCTTTGCATTATACCTCTGTGGTGTATGTTCTGATCTCCCCAGCTGGCTTTTTGATTGCTTTTCTCATTATTTTTATTTTCTTTATTATTTCAATAAATCGCACAAAAGGACAACTCTCTCTCATCTGCCTTTATTGCAAAATTTCCACCACAGGTGACGCGCCGGGCCCCAAGTTGATGGCACAACTGTGCTTTCTGTGCGCTGGAAGAGATGTGGCCTTAGCCTTGTTAAACACCATACGGAGATCATGGTAACACCTGAGAACGCCGGTCAGATCTGCCTCTTCCAACCCTCCTTCCGTAGACGCCACCATCCGTGGTCCTTCTGACTCGACCGTGGTCTGGAAGCGAAGTGTTCCGGCAGTCTGGATCCCACTCACGTACCTCCCCGCTCCTCCAGTTCAGAGTGGGGTTGTGTCACCTCAGCCAGGTGTGTCCTAAGACGACAGGATGGTAACAAGACTCCACCACCAAGAACGTTATTTTCTGTGCCCATCTGCAAATGTCATATGTACAGGATCAGTGTGATGCGTGACTCTCCACAACTGGCGGCTATCCAGTGCCGCCGTTTCCACTGGTGATGCTAGAGGTGCTGTGGGGATACCCATCCGCTCGACCAACCCTGGGTTCATCATGCTGGCGTCAGCACCGGAGTCTATTAGCACCACCTGCTGGACCGAACGGGTACTGTAAAACAAGGTCACGGTAGATAACGAGCGTGCGGAGGCAATGCCGAGGATGCTTCGGCTCACCGCTACCCTCCGCGCTAGCGATGAGCCTGCTCTTTTAACGGACGGGCCGCAAAGTATCCAGCCTGTCCGCAGTACATGCACAAGCGCTGGGAGCGGTGTCTGTGTTTCTTCTCCTCGGTGAGGCGCGTGCAACCCATCTGCATGGGCTCCTCCGTCATCTTTGGATCTCCCGTGCCTCATTTCCCTCGGAGGTCCCTGGGGACTCTGAAACCGGAAGCAGTGCGTCTCCCTCGCTCTCTCCTTGCCGTGATGCTCCCGTGGATCTCGCATTGGGTGATTAAAGCGCGACAGTCTCACTCACCCGAGAAGTGCGGGGGAGCTACCAATCGAGCGTTAGGAGCTGGGGTGGTGATCCCACCCCGGTGCGATCGTGCTCGCCGCTGCTGCTGCTGCGGGAACCTGGATCGGCGTCCTCTCTCCTGCCGTCCTCTGAACCAGCCGGTTCACCGGCTCCGCCAGTCCTGCCACTGCATTCTCCTGGCGAAGCGTGCAGCTAGTTTCTGAAGTGTGTCTTTCGTCTTCTTCTCCCACTCGCTGAGCCACTGTCCTTGGGCTCACCTCATGAACACCGCTGATTCGACAGCTGACCAGGGCACAAAGGAAGACCTGTTAGAGCAGGCGGCCGCTCTCGTCCTGAGCGAACCTGCATGCGAGAGGCCCTGCATCTCCCAGGGTTGCAGCCAGCAGCCACATCAGTTTCTGCGCCTCAGTCAGGTCAGTCGTGTCATGTCCAGATTCCAGTTCAGCCACGTTCTGCTCAGGTTCCAGTTCAGCCACGTTCTGCTCAGGTTCCAGATCAGTCAGGTCACGCTCAGGTTCCAGCCCTGTCATGTCGCGCTCAGGCTCCAGTCCTGTCATGTCACGTGCAGGCATCAGTCCAGCCTTGTCACGCTCAAGCTCCAGCCTTGTCCCTGCCAGGTGGCACAACACGTCGGTCAAGCTCAATCCTTGCCCGGTCAGGCCCACCGTCTACTCCGTCGAGCTCAGCAGCCGCACACAGCCCTGCCGGTTCCAGAGAGGAGGCCGCAAGCAGCCCTGCCGGCTCCAGAGACAAGAGGAAGAGGTCGTACCTGTTCCTGTCGGCCCGGAAGAGGTTGTTCCTGTTCCTGTCGGCCCGGAAGAGGTCGTTCCTGTTCCTGTCGGCCCGGAACAGATCGTTCCAGCTCCTGTCGGCCTCGGAGAGGTCGTTCCAGCTCCTGTTGGCCTCCAGGAGGAGGTCGTTCCAGCTCCTGTCGGCCTCCAGGAGGAGGTCGTTCCAGCTGCAGTTCCTGTCGGCCTCCAGGAGGAGGTCATTCCTGCTGCCGTTCCTGTCGGCCTCCAGGAGGAGGTCGTTCCTGCTGCCGTTCCTGTCGGCCTCCAGGAGGAGGTCGTTCCTGCTGCCGTTCCTGTCGGCCCCCAGGAGGAGGTCGTTCCTGCTGCCGTTCCTGTCGGCCTCCAGGAGGAGGTCGGCCCAGCTGCAGTTCCTGGTGGTCCTGCAGAGACCACTTTTCTTGTTCCTTAGTGCACAGGAGCCGTTCCGGGAGGTGCCGGAGGTTCTTGCGGAGACCCGTCCGCACCGGCTCCTGGTTTTCCGGCCACGTCTGCATTGGCTCCTGGTGGTCCGACCACGTCTACATCGGCTCCTGGTGGTCCGACCACGTCTACATCGGCTCCTGGTAGTCCGGCCACGTCTGCATCGGCTCCTGGTGGTCCGGCCACGTCTGCATCAGCTCCTGGTAGTCTGGCGTCGATCACGTCTGCATCGGCTCCTGGTAGTTCAGCGTCTATCACGTCTGCATCAGCTCCAGGTGGTCCGACGTCGATCACGTTCATCTCAGCTCCTGGTGATCATGCTTCCCTTGCTACCTGAGGGTCCAGCGTCAGCTGCGTCCATCCCGGCTCCTCGTCTCCGGTCCTGACTCCAGCGTCACGTCTGTCCTCATCTGTCCCAGGTTCCACGCCTTTCCCGGCCTCGTCTTCCAGTCTTGTGGTGTCGCCCTTGGCCATCCCTGCCATATGGGTGGCGCTGCCTCCTTCGGCGCCTCCTGCGTTGGGTCTGCCTTTGTCACGGCCGCTCGCATGAGGGACGCCCTCTCCTGCCACGGCGATGGCACGGCCTCTGCCGTCATTGTCCGCCTCGACCCTGGGATCTTCGGAGTATCTCCCTCGGAAGGAGACTGGGCTCGGTTCCGCCCTCCCGGATTCCGCCATCCGTCATAGACCACACACACACACACACACACACACTGCTGGGTTGGGTGGATTCCTGGTTACCGCCCTCCATGAGAGGAGCTTTCTGTGTGTCATGGAGTCCCTGGAAATGTTATTGGTTCAGACTCATGATGGACGGTAACTCTGGTCCCTGCTTTATCCCTCCTCCGGTCCTCCCTCCGCCCACCTTGCTTGTGTGCCTTGACTGGGAGGATTCGGTCCCTCCTCCTGTGACCACCCTCCGCCCGCCCTGGTTGGGGGGCCTCCGTGGGCACCGTGGTAGACGCCTTAGGGGGAGCGGTACTGTCATATTCCTGCTCCACAGGACTTTTGAAGGACTTTCTGTTTCACCTAAGTTGTCAGGTTTTGGTTCTATTTCCTGTTTTATTTTGTAGTACTCCCGGTTTCTGTTATCATCCTGTCCAGCTCTAGCCTTACTCCGTTTGTCATTACACACACCTGTCAATAATTAGTAATCACCGCTAGCATTTAAGCACCACCTCATCCAGCAGTTAGACGCCAGATCGTTGTGTATGCAAGTCGTTATGTTCCAGTAGTTACTTAGTTTTCTCATCATTGATCCTGTTCTGTATTCCTGACCGCCGATTTCTGCCTGATCCCGTATGGTATTGTAAATTCGCTTATTCTGTTGCTGAACCCTGCTTGTTTCTGGACCTGATTACGCTTGCTGTTCTGTTACGGAAATCTGAGCCTACAGTACCTGCTGTCTTCACGATGTGCATGTGGGTCCGATTTCTGCCGTATCCTGACACAGGCAGACAGGTCAACAAAGCAGCAGGGATTACTCACCACTCTCTGAACCACCAGACACTTTTGTTTTACTAGTTTGCGTTGGTTCTGAACTTATGTTTGCTTATTCCTACTTTTATTGTGATGCCGATTGTACAAAGACTTAATGTAAATGTAATGATTGTTATAAAATGTGTCCTTACAATTACAGATATTGTTTTTTACTTTGATTACAGATCAGTGATCATTATAGAGGACATCTTTATACCCAGTGGCATGGTAGCTTAGTAGGTAGAGGTGTATCCTTGAGCAAGACACTTCACACTAACTGCCTACTGCTCATCCCTTGGGGGGAATGGGTCAAATGCAAAGGAAGCGGTAGATCAACCACAGGCTATTAAAACCTTTACACAGTATCTGTCAGGACAGGTCATACATAATGGAGGCTTAAGTTGTTGGAGGTCCATTAGAAGTGAGTCAGAGTAACTAAACTATGTTAACTGCGGTGAAACGGAAGTTAAGGCATGGCATGAGCAAACGAGGCTAAGGCATGGCATGAACCAATGAAGCTAAGGCATAGCATTAACCAATGAGGCTAAAGCATGGCATGAACAAATGAATCTAAGGCATAGCATGAAACAACAAGGCTAAGGCATGGCATGTACAAATAAGGCTAAACATGAAAAAAAACGACTTACTGTGCACTGACCGACCAGCTCTCGACTGGAAGACACTGAAACTCATGCACGTCTTAGATGCACTGCAACGCGTGACTAACAGAGTTTCACAACAGAGCATACATCCAGGTAGGTTCGTTTAAACTCCAAACCTCTACAGACATTCAGAGCTGGGAGGACTGCTCACCCGTCTGGATCGCCTCTGACGACATCCAACGAACTCAAATTCAAACATAAATTTTGACTTGGCTCGGCATGCTGAGAAAGATTTCTTTGTAAAGATTGATTTGATTTGGAAAAAAAAAAGATTGGAACTTTTATTTTTAATTTGGCTGAAACACTTCAATTGGTTGAAAAAAAAATCTTATATTTGGTTGAAACACTATATTTGATTAGTAAAAATTAATTAGATCGGAAAAAAAAATAATCCCAATAATACATGTTCTTAATTAGGTCAAAGTCTGCTCTGGCTGGTGAGATGACGGTTGCTAAGGGTTGGCTCGTGGAACCGAGCTTTTTGTCTGTACTGAGGATACAGACCAGTGTGCAGATCTAAGCGCAGTCCCCACCGTGAGTGGACAAGAAAAAAGATGGCTTCTGAAAGCTGGAGCGCGTTTGCAGAGGGAAGTTTTTTCGAGATACGAAGGACCCAGGCTTAGAGGGGCCTGACGGTGAGGGATCACTTCTGCGAAAACCCTTGTCGCCAGATCTGAGCGGTTCCCTTTTTATGGAGATATCATATTATTCTTTTGATTCTTGTCAACACAGTGCTGTGTGTGGATCAACTGTGTTCTTAGAACAGATAAGGAACCCTGTGTTGCTAAGTTTAGGCTCCTGTTTTTCAAATTTTGGTTTAATTATTTTATAGAATGAATAAAATAGAAATATTGTTGTATAGAATGTGATCCAGGGGGTTGCATGTCTTCCTAAGATACAAATCAATCAAATATGTATAGAAGTATCACTCTGGAGCTAGAGTCATCTTCCACCAATAACTGAAAACCAAATGTCATGTGTGTGGTCAGCTGCCATCGCAACTGCTCCAACCAATTTCTCCTAACAGCTGTAACCTTTCTTTTTGCATAGTGAACACTATCACATATAATACTACAGAATCACTGTTGTTTTTATTAATCTACAATGAATCCACTTTTTGCCTTTTTAACTCTGGTTTCAAGCTGGCCGAGCGAGTTCCTGAGGAGCATCAATAGACAAAACTGCAAATGATGGTAGTTAACAAGTTAAATGTCTTCTACGGTATTAAATGCTGCAGCTGAGAGAGCTAAACTGTCAAATGTCAACTGTCAAAAGCGCTACAAGCAGCAATTAACATCAGTGTTCACCAAGTTTACTCTCTTCCTGAAACAACAATGAGACAGCCTACCTAGAGAAGACTAAGGACATTAGACATGGTTCGAGAACAACAATCTCTTCCTGAACATCAGCAAGACTAAGGACGGTGAACTGAAGCACAAAGCAGGAGAGGAGCAATTGCCAGCAAAGTGGAGAGAGAGGATCATTTCAATTTTCTAGTTGTCTACATCACATAGAACCTGTCCTGGTCCTGTCATGTCAACTGTCATTACCATCTGAGACTTTGAAATGACAGCGCCAAGTAGGACAGACAAGTTCTTCAGAGTTGTGAAATCAACACTCTTGATGAGAGTCCTTGAAGTTCGGTTCTTTAAACTGACTCACATCTTTAACTCTCGAATGGTAAAGAGAATGAATCATTTCGAGTTATTCATTCATTTCGTTCATTTACAGTCGGAAGCGCTGTGGGCGTTGTAACAATGGCTGCGGTTCTCAAACACTATATACTGAAGACAACATGGTTGGCTTCAGTGGACAAATTATAATCACAAAATGCCACAAGCAATTCAAACAATGTGAAAACCTAGCAAATGCTGTACACACCATGAGAGGAGCTTTCTGTGTGTCATGGAGTCCCTGGAAATGTTATTGGTTCAGACTCATGATGGACGGTAACTCTGGTCCCTGCTTTATCCCTCCTCCGGTCCTCCCTCCGCCCACCTTGCTTGTGTGCCTTGACTGGGAGGATTCGGTCCCTCCTCCTGTGACCACCCTCCGCCCGCCCTGGTTGGGGGGCCTCCGTGGGCACCGTGGTAGACGCCTTAGGGGGAGCGGTACTGTCATATTCCTGCTCCACAGGACTTTTGAAGGACTTTCTGTTTCACCTAAGTTGTCAGGTTTTGGTTCTATTTCCTGTTTTATTTTGTAGTACTCCCGGTTTCTGTTATCATCCTGTCCAGCTCTAGCCTTACTCCGTTTGTCATTACACACACCTGTCAATAATTAGTAATCATCGCTAGCATTTAAGCACCACCTCATCCAGCAGTTAGACGCCAGATCGTTGTGTATGCAAGTCGTTACGTTCCAGTAGTTACTTAGTTTTCTCATCATTGATCCTGTTCTGTATTCCTGACCGCCGATTTCTGCCTGATCCCGTATGGTATTGTAAATTCGCTTATTCTGTTGCTGAACCCTGCTTGTTTCTGGACCTGATTACGCTTGCTGTTCTGTTACGGAAATCTGAGCCTACAGTACCTGCTGTCTTCACGATGTGCATGTGGGTCCGATTTCTGCCGTATCCTGACACAGGCAGACAGGTCAACAAAGCAGCAGGGATTACTCACCACTCTCTGAACCACCAGACACTTTTGTTTTACTAGTTTGCGTTGGTTCTGAACTTATGTTTGCTTATTCCTACTTTTATTGTGATGCCGATTGTACAAAGACTTAATGTAAATGTAATGATTGTTATAAAATGTGTCCTTACAATTACAGATATTGTTTTTTACTTTGATTACAGATCAGTGATCATTATAGAGGACATCTTTATACCCAGTGGCATGGTAGCTTAGTAGGTAGAGGTGTATCCTTGAGCAAGACACTTCACACTAACTGCCTACTGCTCATCCCTTGGGGGGAATGGGTCAAATGCAAAGGAAGCGGTAGATCAACCACAGGCTATTAAAACCTTTACACAGTATCTGTCAGGACAGGTCATACATAATGGAGGCTTAAGTTGTTGGAGGTCCATTAGAAGTGAGTCAGAGTAACTAAACTATGTTAACTGCGGTGAAACGGAAGTTAAGGCATGGCATGAGCAAACGAGGCTAAGGCATGGCATGAACCAATGAAGCTAAGGCATAGCATTAACCAATGAGGCTAAAGCATGGCATGAACAAATGAATCTAAGGCATAGCATGAAACAACAAGGCTAAGGCATGGCATGTACAAATAAGGCTAAACATGAAAAAAAACGACTTACTGTGCACTGACCGACCAGCTCTCGACTGGAAGACACTGAAACTCATGCACGTCTTAGATGCACTGCAACGCGTGACTAACAGAGTTTCACAACAGAGCATACATCCAGGTAGGTTCGTTTAAACTCCAAACCTCTACAGACATTCAGAGCTGGGAGGACTGCTCACCCGTCTGGATCGCCTCTGACGACATCCAACGAACTCAAATTCAAACATAAATTTTGACTTGGCTCGGCATGCTGAGAAAGATTTCTTTGTAAAGATTGATTTGATTTGGAAAAAAAAAAGATTGGAACTTTTATTTTTAATTTGGCTGAAACACTTCAATTGGTTGAAAAAAAAATCTTATATTTGGTTGAAACACTATATTTGATTAGTAAAAATTAATTAGATCGGAAAAAAAAATAATCCCAATAATACATGTTCTTAATTAGGTCAAAGTCTGCTCTGGCTGGTGAGATGACGGTTGCTAAGGGTTGGCTCGTGGAACCGAGCTTTTTGTCTGTACTGAGGATACAGACCAGTGTGCAGATCTAAGCGCAGTCCCCACCGTGAGTGGACAAGAAAAAAGATGGCTTCTGAAAGCTGGAGCGCGTTTGCAGAGGGAAGTTTTTTCGAGATACGAAGGACCCAGGCTTAGAGGGGCCTGACGGTGAGGGATCACTTCTGCGAAAACCCTTGTCGCCAGATCTGAGCGGTTCCCTTTTTATGGAGATATCATATTATTCTTTTGATTCTTGTCAACACAGTGCTGTGTGTGGATCAACTGTGTTCTTAGAACAGATAAGGAACCCTGTGTTGCTAAGTTTAGGCTCCTGTTTTTCAAATTTTGGTTTAATTATTTTATAGAATGAATAAAATAGAAATATTGTTGTATAGAATGTGATCCAGGGGGTTGCATGTCTTCCTAAGATACAAATCAATCAAATATGTATAGAAGTATCACTCTGGAGCTAGAGTCATCTTCCACCAATAACTGAAAACCAAATGTCATGTGTGTGGTCAGCTGCCATCGCAACTGCTCCAACCAATTTCTCCTAACAGCTGTAACCTTTCTTTTTGCATAGTGAACACTATCACATATAATACTACAGAATCACTGTTGTTTTTATTAATCTACAATGAATCCACTTTTTGCCTTTTTAACTCTGGTTTCAAGCTGGCCGAGCGAGTTCCTGAGGAGCATCAATAGACAAAACTGCAAATGATGGTAGTTAACAAGTTAAATGTCTTCTACGGTATTAAATGCTGCAGCTGAGAGAGCTAAACTGTCAAATGTCAACTGTCAAAAGCGCTACAAGCAGCAATTAACATCAGTGTTCACCAAGTTTACTCTCTTCCTGAAACAACAATGAGACAGCCTACCTAGAGAAGACTAAGGACATTAGACATGGTTCGAGAACAACAATCTCTTCCTGAACATCAGCAAGACTAAGGACGGTGAACTGAAGCACAAAGCAGGAGAGGAGCAATTGCCAGCAAAGTGGAGAGAGAGGATCATTTCAATTTTCTAGTTGTCTACATCACATAGAACCTGTCCTGGTCCTGTCATGTCAACTGTCATTACCATCTGAGACTTTGAAATGACAGCGCCAAGTAGGACAGACAAGTTCTTCAGAGTTGTGAAATCAACACTCTTGATGAGAGTCCTTGAAGTTCGGTTCTTTAAACTGACTCACATCTTTAACTCTCGAATGGTAAAGAGAATGAATCATTTCGAGTTATTCATTCATTTCGTTCATTTACAGTCGGAAGCGCTGTGGGCGTTGTAACAATGGCTGCGGTTCTCAAACACTATATACTGAAGACAACATGGTTGGCTTCAGTGGACAAATTATAATCACAAAATGCCACAAGCAATTCAAACAATGTGAAAACCTAGCAAATGCTGTACACACCATGAGAGGAGCTTTCTGTGTGTCATGGAGTCCCTGGAAATGTTATTGGTTCAGACTCATGATGGACGGTAACTCTGGTCCCTGCTTTATCCCTCCTCCGGTCCTCCCTCCGCCCACCTTGCTTGTGTGCCTTGACTGGGAGGATTCGGTCCCTCCTCCTGTGACCACCCTCCGCCCGCCCTGGTTGGGGGGCCTCCGTGGGCACCGTGGTAGACGCCTTAGGGGGAGCGGTACTGTCATATTCCTGCTCCACAGGACTTTTGAAGGACTTTCTGTTTCACCTAAGTTGTCAGGTTTTGGTTCTATTTCCTGTTTTATTTTGTAGTACTCCCGGTTTCTGTTATCATCCTGTCCAGCTCTAGCCTTACTCCGTTTGTCATTACACACACCTGTCAATAATTAGTAATCATCGCTAGCATTTAAGCACCACCTCATCCAGCAGTTAGACGCCAGATCGTTGTGTATGCAAGTCGTTACGTTCCAGTAGTTACTTAGTTTTCTCATCATTGATCCTGTTCTGTATTCCTGACCGCCGATTTCTGCCTGATCCCGTATGGTATTGTAAATTCGCTTATTCTGTTGCTGAACCCTGCTTGTTTCTGGACCTGATTACGCTTGCTGTTCTGTTACGGAAATCTGAGCCTACAGTACCTGCTGTCTTCACGATGTGCATGTGGGTCCGATTTCTGCCGTATCCTGACACAGGCAGACAGGTCAACAAAGCAGCAGGGATTACTCACCACTCTCTGAACCACCAGACACTTTTGTTTTACTAGTTTGCGTTGGTTCTGAACTTATGTTTGCTTATTCCTACTTTTATTGTGATGCCGATTGTACAAAGACTTAATGTAAATGTAATGATTGTTATAAAATGTGTCCTTACAATTACAGATATTGTTTTTTACTTTGATTACAGATCAGTGATCATTATAGAGGACATCTTTATACCCAGTGGCATGGTAGCTTAGTAGGTAGAGGTGTATCCTTGAGCAAGACACTTCACACTAACTGCCTACTGCTCATCCCTTGGGGGGAATGGGTCAAATGCAAAGGAAGCGGTAGATCAACCACAGGCTATTAAAACCTTTACACAGTATCTGTCAGGACAGGTCATACATAATGGAGGCTTAAGTTGTTGGAGGTCCATTAGAAGTGAGTCAGAGTAACTAAACTATGTTAACTGCGGTGAAACGGAAGTTAAGGCATGGCATGAGCAAACGAGGCTAAGGCATGGCATGAACCAATGAAGCTAAGGCATAGCATTAACCAATGAGGCTAAAGCATGGCATGAACAAATGAATCTAAGG
The DNA here is from genome assembly GCF_900634795.4 of Betta splendens. Classification (NCBI taxonomy): domain Eukaryota; kingdom Metazoa; phylum Chordata; class Actinopteri; order Anabantiformes; family Osphronemidae; genus Betta; species Betta splendens. The sequence goes on from NC_040890.2 coordinate 4,886,361, forward strand.
CATAGCATGAAACAACAAGGCTAAGGCATGGCATGTACAAATAAGGCTAAACATGAAAAAAAACGACTTACTGTGCACTGACCGACCAGCTCTCGACTGGAAGACACTGAAACTCATGCACGTCTTAGATGCACTGCAACGCGTGACTAACAGAGTTTCACAACAGAGCATACATCCAGGTAGGTTCGTTTAAACTCCAAACCTCTACAGACATTCAGAGCTGGGAGGACTGCTCACCCGTCTGGATCGCCTCTGACGACATCCAACGAACTCAAATTCAAACATAAATTTTGACTTGGCTCGGCATGCTGAGAAAGATTTCTTTGTAAAGATTGATTTGATTTGGAAAAAAAAAAGATTGGAACTTTTATTTTTAATTTGGCTGAAACACTTCAATTGGTTGAAAAAAAAATCTTATATTTGGTTGAAACACTATATTTGATTAGTAAAAATTAATTAGATCGGAAAAAAAAATAATCCCAATAATACATGTTCTTAATTAGGTCAAAGTCTGCTCTGGCTGGTGAGATGACGGTTGCTAAGGGTTGGCTCGTGGAACCGAGCTTTTTGTCTGTACTGAGGATACAGACCAGTGTGCAGATCTAAGCGCAGTCCCCACCGTGAGTGGACAAGAAAAAAGATGGCTTCTGAAAGCTGGAGCGCGTTTGCAGAGGGAAGTTTTTTCGAGATACGAAGGACCCAGGCTTAGAGGGGCCTGACGGTGAGGGATCACTTCTGCGAAAACCCTTGTCGCCAGATCTGAGCGGTTCCCTTTTTATGGAGATATCATATTATTCTTTTGATTCTTGTCAACACAGTGCTGTGTGTGGATCAACTGTGTTCTTAGAACAGATAAGGAACCCTGTGTTGCTAAGTTTAGGCTCCTGTTTTTCAAATTTTGGTTTAATTATTTTATAGAATGAATAAAATAGAAATATTGTTGTATAGAATGTGATCCAGGGGGTTGCATGTCTTCCTAAGATACAAATCAATCAAATATGTATAGAAGTATCACTCTGGAGCTAGAGTCATCTTCCACCAATAACTGAAAACCAAATGTCATGTGTGTGGTCAGCTGCCATCGCAACTGCTCCAACCAATTTCTCCTAACAGCTGTAACCTTTCTTTTTGCATAGTGAACACTATCACATATAATACTACAGAATCACTGTTGTTTTTATTAATCTACAATGAATCCACTTTTTGCCTTTTTAACTCTGGTTTCAAGCTGGCCGAGCGAGTTCCTGAGGAGCATCAATAGACAAAACTGCAAATGATGGTAGTTAACAAGTTAAATGTCTTCTACGGTATTAAATGCTGCAGCTGAGAGAGCTAAACTGTCAAATGTCAACTGTCAAAAGCGCTACAAGCAGCAATTAACATCAGTGTTCACCAAGTTTACTCTCTTCCTGAAACAACAATGAGACAGCCTACCTAGAGAAGACTAAGGACATTAGACATGGTTCGAGAACAACAATCTCTTCCTGAACATCAGCAAGACTAAGGACGGTGAACTGAAGCACAAAGCAGGAGAGGAGCAATTGCCAGCAAAGTGGAGAGAGAGGATCATTTCAATTTTCTAGTTGTCTACATCACATAGAACCTGTCCTGGTCCTGTCATGTCAACTGTCATTACCATCTGAGACTTTGAAATGACAGCGCCAAGTAGGACAGACAAGTTCTTCAGAGTTGTGAAATCAACACTCTTGATGAGAGTCCTTGAAGTTCGGTTCTTTAAACTGACTCACATCTTTAACTCTCGAATGGTAAAGAGAATGAATCATTTCGAGTTATTCATTCATTTCGTTCATTTACAGTCGGAAGCGCTGTGGGCGTTGTAACAATGGCTGCGGTTCTCAAACACTATATACTGAAGACAACATGGTTGGCTTCAGTGGACAAATTATAATCACAAAATGCCACAAGCAATTCAAACAATGTGAAAACCTAGCAAATGCTGTACACACCATGAGAGGAGCTTTCTGTGTGTCATGGAGTCCCTGGAAATGTTATTGGTTCAGACTCATGATGGACGGTAACTCTGGTCCCTGCTTTATCCCTCCTCCGGTCCTCCCTCCGCCCACCTTGCTTGTGTGCCTTGACTGGGAGGATTCGGTCCCTCCTCCTGTGACCACCCTCCGCCCGCCCTGGTTGGGGGGCCTCCGTGGGCACCGTGGTAGACGCCTTAGGGGGAGCGGTACTGTCATATTCCTGCTCCACAGGACTTTTGAAGGACTTTCTGTTTCACCTAAGTTGTCAGGTTTTGGTTCTATTTCCTGTTTTATTTTGTAGTACTCCCGGTTTCTGTTATCATCCTGTCCAGCTCTAGCCTTACTCCGTTTGTCATTACACACACCTGTCAATAATTAGTAATCATCGCTAGCATTTAAGCACCACCTCATCCAGCAGTTAGACGCCAGATCGTTGTGTATGCAAGTCGTTACGTTCCAGTAGTTACTTAGTTTTCTCATCATTGATCCTGTTCTGTATTCCTGACCGCCGATTTCTGCCTGATCCCGTATGGTATTGTAAATTCGCTTATTCTGTTGCTGAACCCTGCTTGTTTCTGGACCTGATTACGCTTGCTGTTCTGTTACGGAAATCTGAGCCTACAGTACCTGCTGTCTTCACGATGTGCATGTGGGTCCGATTTCTGCCGTATCCTGACACAGGCAGACAGGTCAACAAAGCAGCAGGGATTACTCACCACTCTCTGAACCACCAGACACTTTTGTTTTACTAGTTTGCGTTGGTTCTGAACTTATGTTTGCTTATTCCTACTTTTATTGTGATGCCGATTGTACAAAGACTTAATGTAAATGTAATGATTGTTATAAAATGTGTCCTTACAATTACAGATATTGTTTTTTACTTTGATTACAGATCAGTGATCATTATAGAGGACATCTTTATACCCAGTGGCATGGTAGCTTAGTAGGTAGAGGTGTATCCTTGAGCAAGACACTTCACACTAACTGCCTACTGCTCATCCCTTGGGGGGAATGGGTCAAATGCAAAGGAAGCGGTAGATCAACCACAGGCTATTAAAACCTTTACACAGTATCTGTCAGGACAGGTCATACATAATGGAGGCTTAAGTTGTTGGAGGTCCATTAGAAGTGAGTCAGAGTAACTAAACTATGTTAACTGCGGTGAAACGGAAGTTAAGGCATGGCATGAGCAAACGAGGCTAAGGCATGGCATGAACCAATGAAGCTAAGGCATAGCATTAACCAATGAGGCTAAAGCATGGCATGAACAAATGAATCTAAGGCATAGCATGAAACAACAAGGCTAAGGCATGGCATGTACAAATAAGGCTAAACATGAAAAAAAACGACTTACTGTGCACTGACCGACCAGCTCTCGACTGGAAGACACTGAAACTCATGCACGTCTTAGATGCACTGCAACGCGTGACTAACAGAGTTTCACAACAGAGCATACATCCAGGTAGGTTCGTTTAAACTCCAAACCTCTACAGACATTCAGAGCTGGGAGGACTGCTCACCCGTCTGGATCGCCTCTGACGACATCCAACGAACTCAAATTCAAACATAAATTTTGACTTGGCTCGGCATGCTGAGAAAGATTTCTTTGTAAAGATTGATTTGATTTGGAAAAAAAAAAGATTGGAACTTTTATTTTTAATTTGGCTGAAACACTTCAATTGGTTGAAAAAAAAATCTTATATTTGGTTGAAACACTATATTTGATTAGTAAAAATTAATTAGATCGGAAAAAAAAATAATCCCAATAATACATGTTCTTAATTAGGTCAAAGTCTGCTCTGGCTGGTGAGATGACGGTTGCTAAGGGTTGGCTCGTGGAACCGAGCTTTTTGTCTGTACTGAGGATACAGACCAGTGTGCAGATCTAAGCGCAGTCCCCACCGTGAGTGGACAAGAAAAAAGATGGCTTCTGAAAGCTGGAGCGCGTTTGCAGAGGGAAGTTTTTTCGAGATACGAAGGACCCAGGCTTAGAGGGGCCTGACGGTGAGGGATCACTTCTGCGAAAACCCTTGTCGCCAGATCTGAGCGGTTCCCTTTTTATGGAGATATCATATTATTCTTTTGATTCTTGTCAACACAGTGCTGTGTGTGGATCAACTGTGTTCTTAGAACAGATAAGGAACCCTGTGTTGCTAAGTTTAGGCTCCTGTTTTTCAAATTTTGGTTTAATTATTTTATAGAATGAATAAAATAGAAATATTGTTGTATAGAATGTGATCCAGGGGGTTGCATGTCTTCCTAAGATACAAATCAATCAAATATGTATAGAAGTATCACTCTGGAGCTAGAGTCATCTTCCACCAATAACTGAAAACCAAATGTCATGTGTGTGGTCAGCTGCCATCGCAACTGCTCCAACCAATTTCTCCTAACAGCTGTAACCTTTCTTTTTGCATAGTGAACACTATCACATATAATACTACAGAATCACTGTTGTTTTTATTAATCTACAATGAATCCACTTTTTGCCTTTTTAACTCTGGTTTCAAGCTGGCCGAGCGAGTTCCTGAGGAGCATCAATAGACAAAACTGCAAATGATGGTAGTTAACAAGTTAAATGTCTTCTACGGTATTAAATGCTGCAGCTGAGAGAGCTAAACTGTCAAATGTCAACTGTCAAAAGCGCTACAAGCAGCAATTAACATCAGTGTTCACCAAGTTTACTCTCTTCCTGAAACAACAATGAGACAGCCTACCTAGAGAAGACTAAGGACATTAGACATGGTTCGAGAACAACAATCTCTTCCTGAACATCAGCAAGACTAAGGACGGTGAACTGAAGCACAAAGCAGGAGAGGAGCAATTGCCAGCAAAGTGGTGAGAGAGGATCATTTCAATTTTCTAGTTGTCTACATCACATAGAACCTGTCCTGGTCCTGTCATGTCAACTGTCATTACCATCTGAGACTTTGAAATGACAGCGCCAAGTAGGACAGACAAGTTCTTCAGAGTTGTGAAATCAACACTCTTGATGAGAGTCCTTGAAGTTCGGTTCTTTAAACTGACTCACATCTTTAACTCTCGAATGGTAAAGAGAATGAATCATTTCGAGTTATTCATTCATTTCGTTCATTTACAGTCGGAAGCGCTGTGGGCGTTGTAACAATGGCTGCGGTTCTCAAACACTATATACTGAAGACAACATGGTTGGCTTCAGTGGACAAATTATAATCACAAAATGCCACAAGCAATTCAAACAATGTGAAAACCTAGCAAATGCTGTACACACCATGAGAGGAGCTTTCTGTGTGTCATGGAGTCCCTGGAAATGTTATTGGTTCAGACTCATGATGGACGGTAACTCTGGTCCCTGCTTTATCCCTCCTCCGGTCCTCCCTCCGCCCACCTTGCTTGTGTGCCTTGACTGGGAGGATTCGGTCCCTCCTCCTGTGACCACCCTCCGCCCGCCCTGGTTGGGGGGCCTCCGTGGGCACCGTGGTAGACGCCTTAGGGGGAGCGGTACTGTCATATTCCTGCTCCACAGGACTTTTGAAGGACTTTCTGTTTCACCTAAGTTGTCAGGTTTTGGTTCTATTTCCTGTTTTATTTTGTAGTACTCCCGGTTTCTGTTATCATCCTGTCCAGCTCTAGCCTTACTCCGTTTGTCATTACACACACCTGTCAATAATTAGTAATCATCGCTAGCATTTAAGCACCACCTCATCCAGCAGTTAGACGCCAGATCGTTGTGTATGCAAGTCGTTACGTTCCAGTAGTTACTTAGTTTTCTCATCATTGATCCTGTTCTGTATTCCTGACCGCCGATTTCTGCCTGATCCCGTATGGTATTGTAAATTCGCTTATTCTGTTGCTGAACCCTGCTTGTTTCTGGACCTGATTACGCTTGCTGTTCTGTTACGGAAATCTGAGCCTACAGTACCTGCTGTCTTCACGATGTGCATGTGGGTCCGATTTCTGCCGTATCCTGACACAGGCAGACAGGTCAACAAAGCAGCAGGGATTACTCACCACTCTCTGAACCACCAGACACTTTTGTTTTACTAGTTTGCGTTGGTTCTGAACTTATGTTTGCTTATTCCTACTTTTATTGTGATGCCGATTGTACAAAGACTTAATGTAAATGTAATGATTGTTATAAAATGTGTCCTTACAATTACAGATATTGTTTTTTACTTTGATTACAGATCAGTGATCATTATAGAGGACATCTTTATACCCAGTGGCATGGTAGCTTAGTAGGTAGAGGTGTATCCTTGAGCAAGACACTTCACACTAACTGCCTACTGCTCATCCCTTGGGGGGAATGGGTCAAATGCAAAGGAAGCGGTAGATCAACCACAGGCTATTAAAACCTTTACACAGTATCTGTCAGGACAGGTCATACATAATGGAGGCTTAAGTTGTTGGAGGTCCATTAGAAGTGAGTCAGAGTAACTAAACTATGTTAACTGCGGTGAAACGGAAGTTAAGGCATGGCATGAGCAAACGAGGCTAAGGCATGGCATGAACCAATGAAGCTAAGGCATAGCATTAACCAATGAGGCTAAAGCATGGCATGAACAAATGAATCTAAGGCATAGCATGAAACAACAAGGCTAAGGCATGGCATGTACAAATAAGGCTAAACATGAAAAAAAACGACTTACTGTGCACTGACCGACCAGCTCTCGACTGGAAGACACTGAAACTCATGCACGTCTTAGATGCACTGCAACGCGTGACTAACAGAGTTTCACAACAGAGCATACATCCAGGTAGGTTCGTTTAAACTCCAAACCTCTACAGACATTCAGAGCTGGGAGGACTGCTCACCCGTCTGGATCGCCTCTGACGACATCCAACGAACTCAAATTCAAACATAAATTTTGACTTGGCTCGGCATGCTGAGAAAGATTTCTTTGTAAAGATTGATTTGATTTGGAAAAAAAAAAAGATTGGAACTTTTATTTTTAATTTGGCTGAAACACTTCAATTGGTTGAAAAAAAAATCTTATATTTGGTTGAAACACTATATTTGATTAGTAAAAATTAATTAGATCGGAAAAAAAAATAATCCCAATAATACATGTTCTTAATTAGGTCAAAGTCTGCTCTGGCTGGTGAGATGACGGTTGCTAAGGGTTGGCTCGTGGAACCGAGCTTTTTGTCTGTACTGAGGATACAGACCAGTGTGCAGATCTAAGCGCAGTCCCCACCGTGAGTGGACAAGAAAAAAGATGGCTTCTGAAAGCTGGAGCGCGTTTGCAGAGGGAAGTTTTTTCGAGATACGAAGGACCCAGGCTTAGAGGGGCCTGACGGTGAGGGATCACTTCTGCGAAAACCCTTGTCGCCAGATCTGAGCGGTTCCCTTTTTATGGAGATATCATATTATTCTTTTGATTCTTGTCAACACAGTGCTGTGTGTGGATCAACTGTGTTCTTAGAACAGATAAGGAACCCTGTGTTGCTAAGTTTAGGCTCCTGTTTTTCAAATTTTGGTTTAATTATTTTATAGAATGAATAAAATAGAAATATTGTTGTATAGAATGTGATCCAGGGGGTTGCATGTCTTCCTAAGATACAAATCAATCAAATATGTATAGAAGTATCACTCTGGAGCTAGAGTCATCTTCCACCAATAACTGAAAACCAAATGTCATGTGTGTGGTCAGCTGCCATCGCAACTGCTCCAACCAATTTCTCCTAACAGCTGTAACCTTTCTTTTTGCATAGTGAACACTATCACATATAATACTACAGAATCACTGTTGTTTTTATTAATCTACAATGAATCCACTTTTTGCCTTTTTAACTCTGGTTTCAAGCTGGCCGAGCGAGTTCCTGAGGAGCATCAATAGACAAAACTGCAAATGATGGTAGTTAACAAGTTAAATGTCTTCTACGGTATTAAATGCTGCAGCTGAGAGAGCTAAACTGTCAAATGTCAACTGTCAAAAGCGCTACAAGCAGCAATTAACATCAGTGTTCACCAAGTTTACTCTCTTCCTGAAACAACAATGAGACAGCCTACCTAGAGAAGACTAAGGACATTAGACATGGTTCGAGAACAACAATCTCTTCCTGAACATCAGCAAGACTAAGGACGGTGAACTGAAGCACAAAGCAGGAGAGGAGCAATTGCCAGCAAAGTGGAGAGAGAGGATCATTTCAATTTTCTAGTTGTCTACATCACATAGAACCTGTCCTGGTCCTGTCATGTCAACTGTCATTACCATCTGAGACTTTGAAATGACAGCGCCAAGTAGGACAGACAAGTTCTTCAGAGTTGTGAAATCAACACTCTTGATGAGAGTCCTTGAAGTTCGGTTCTTTAAACTGACTCACATCTTTAACTCTCGAATGGTAAAGAGAATGAATCATTTCGAGTTATTCATTCATTTCGTTCATTTACAGTCGGAAGCGCTGTGGGCGTTGTAACAATGGCTGCGGTTCTCAAACACTATATACTGAAGACAACATGGTTTGCTTCAGTGGACAAATTATAATCACAAAATGCCACAAGCAATTCAAACAATGTGAAAACCTAGCAAATGCTGTACACACCACGTTAACGTGGCTTATGTCCTGCATCTTCCCTGCCATTGTTTATGTAATCCGGAGAAATTGAAATAATCCCACAGACCCAAAACCACGAAAAGAGTTCTTTAATTCTTGACTGCTCTGACAGATTTGGAAGTAGGAGCAGCGTTAATATTTGGAGCAACAGTAACAAATCAAGAGTGCCGTACAACATCTATAATATTTCTATCCTAACTTTACATACATTCCCAAAAAAGAAAGGAGCAAATTAGAGGGCACAAATAACTGTAGTGGCTTCTGTAATAAAAATAAAATAATAAACTATCACACTACAGCAACACTACATTGTTGACAGCTTAGGAATCACCATAAACATAAACATATTAAAAACTGAAAATGTTACTCACACTGCCCATTAATCAGGTTACACAAAGCAAGTGTTAGTGCTGCTTAAAACTGCTGTACAAAGCAGACAACGTGAACATCCACAAAGTGCTCAGCTAGTAAAACACTAAAACACATATTTTATACAACGCAACTTCACATTTCTATCTTAAAACTGTAACAATCTTAGAAAAATACCATATCCACCTGTTTGCTTAGCCTGCACTGCTAATGTCTGCACCCCACGCGTGTCAGTGGAGCAATCTTCCTGTAAGCACCTTATTAGACCGTTCGGGTGTACTGTGCTCCCTCTAGTGGTGTGATGGAATCCCAGATCCTGGTCTTTTCCACTAGGCTGCATGACAGTTGCTTGGTAGCGGTCACATGACAAATGAACGAATGATCCGTAAAAGATCCGTATGAACGAATCAGGAACGAACTGGAGTGCTTGCTGTTCGCTACAGAGCCTGCACGTCCTGGCTGTCACGTGACATATGAACGAACAATCTGTAAAGATTCGTATGACCACATCCCAAAAAAATTGTAGTACTTGCTGCTTGCCACTGAGCCTGAGCCGCAAACGATGAACGAGAATGATGAACTAAACCGTTATTATTATTATATTTTATAATTGCGGCAGAGTATACTACAAAATCAACATGTTGATATAAGGTATTGATTTACAAACACACTTTGCATTACATAGACAATAACACCACACACCTACAAGAATCAAAGACCACTAATTAATTATGATTCTATCAATAAATAATGTATTGTTGGGGGACCTCATCTGTATAATCTGTTATTAACAGAATTATTTTTAAGGTCCCACATGCTCAAACAAACGAGGTTCTGCGGCCTGCATGTAATGTCTTCATCCTGATAGTAGTGAGTGAGAACAAAGAGATTTCAAATCTGAGCGCCAAAACCAGGCGCCAGGCTGGGGACCCATACCTGGCTGCCCCGCTGACATCCAACTCCCGCTGACACAAGCGACAAACGGAGGAGAAACTTGGACGTCAGCCGGAAGAACTTGGACGTCAGCCATCCTGATTGGATCACACAATAGGACGAGCGTGACCAAAAACACGGTTATAAAAGTCGCTGTGACCGAAGACTCGTCCCTTGTTCTCTTTGACCCTCTCCCTTCCCCACCTGGAGCTTCCCTCTGCACGTCTGAAGCCTCCGCCGCAGCCAGCAACTGAACTAACAGGGATGTCGTCACAGAGAACGGGCCTGATCACCCATCTACATCCAGCCATCCGGCAGGAAACTGCCAGCTTAACCGCCTCTGATCACTGTGCATTTCTGCGATCACTTGACTGTAACACTGTTACAAATCTACGTGAATCTAAGAGGTGCACATTGAAGTGTTTTAACCTGTGATTTTGCTAGCTTAAGTGCTTTATTGTGTTACTGTGCGGTGCTCTGTTTCTGCTGCGACCACGCCAAGCGCACGTTTCAACCACTGCACGCTTCCGCGATCACGTGACTATATCACCGAATATAGACCCACGTGTTTGTGAGACCGCAAGCCTTAGTCACGCTAGTCCCACTTCACACTCCTTTTATACGCTTCTTTCCCTGTGAGCGCAGGACACGCGCGCTCCATTCAAAGGGCTCACCGGCACACGCGCGCAGCTGTGCCACCTCACCACGCCCCTAATGGGGGGCGCTCCTCCTTCCTCCTTTCTCTTTCTCTCTCTCTCCCTCTCTTACACACACGCACCCACACACACACACACACACACACACACACACACACACACACACACACACACACACACACACACACACCTCCTATCCCAGGTAACACGCATGTGATGCTGCACATATGATAGTGGAGGCCAAGTGGCCCCGCTCTGGTCATGACTCATGAATATATCGTGAGTCTTACAGAATTGAACTCTGGCATTTACTGAACATCACTGAACTGTGTGCATCTGTGCAGCAGAATGTGACGGACCCTCCTGCTGTTCTTCCACACTCTGGGCAAGAGGGGAGATCATAATGTCAGTATACTTGGAGATCAAGTTACATCCTTTAAGCTACGCAACACAAACGTTAGAAATCATGTGATGTGTATAAACTGTATTAATATTACACTTTATAATATTGCTTATCATAATTTAAGCTTTATTTAATAGTATACTCACAACATCCTGGGTTTCTGTTGTGACAGGAGGATTCACATATTACCATCAGAATCTGTTAATACCAAAAAAGAACCCAACCCAGAGTCTAAGAAATGGATGTATCAAAAGTAGCCTATGTAAAAAATCAAATATATAGGTAGGCCTCTTACATTTTACACATGCACTTGTATCCTGGGGAGTGACTGGTTCTGATGAACTCCCTCCAGGAATTCCTTCAGCCTCTGCTTTCCAGTGTTCAGGCTGAGGGCCAGCTCCTGCGCATGCGTCAGTGGTGGTGGTGCAGGTCCTCCACCAGTTGTTCTAGCCTCTGCCTTCTTTCTGTTGGCTGAGTAGAAGTCAAATGATTTAACTGTGTGAAAACATTACATGCATGTTGAAAATGCTGCTGCATTGCTATACTCTGCATGCTAATTAGTTATTTATTATGTCAAATGTTGTAAAGTCAGATACTGTAGTCTACACCCATGATATGATCATGCCTGTTTGAATTATGTTTTTATATTTCATTTTTAGCCACACTTTTATGCCTGCAGGTGCCTGCTTTGTATCGTCGCGGTGCATGGGCTTAACTCTGAGTCAGTCAACTCAGAGTTGCTTAAACCAACTCTTATCAGCTGTTCTGAAACCGAAAACTCCAGGTTTGCAAACTCAAATCAGGTCAGAGTTTAGTTTAAACTCAGAGTTTGTTAAACCTCCTTCTTGAAACGGGCCCCAGGTGACATTTCCGTGCATCACATTCTAAAGATAACGTATCAGTATTCAGTCGAAATTACAATAATTTAATTTTCAATAATGAAAAACGTGCAATATTGACTTAGTGAGATTCCTTACAGATGAGGAACAGATTATTTGTTAATCATTCACTAAATATTTGTTAATCACCTCCTGATGATTTACTACAGTGTTTACATAAATTTTGGAATAGTTTTGTAAAATGTTAACATGACATTTCTTTATACTGGTACAAACTCCCCCTGTACTGGTTACCAACCAGTGGGGCTTGAAGAATGACCCAACAGCGAAAATTCAATGAAATATATGTCATTTATTAATTACAAGATGAACACTAACTCTAACAGGACCGATTATAACACAGGTACGCAACTAATTAACATAAACTCACTGCAAGGCAGAACTCTCTCTAGCGATAAACAGAAAAAATGCAAGAACTAAAAATCACTGCTCAGGCAGGAAAAAAAACTTAATTAGCTACTGTTAAACTAAAAATGCTCCATATACTGTACAAAGGGGCAAACAAAACTGAACATAGAAAGACAGAAATAAAGACAAACCTCCACAGTGACAAAGACACTGGGCATCAAAGAGAACAAAAACTCCACGTCTCCAAAACTATGAAGTGCCATGCGGGACATAATTCAGAATTATCCTCCCATGGCAGAAGGCTGCAGGGTTGTCATTAGCGTCGACAAACTGTACGTCAACGGAGAGCTCTACCGGGACCGAGAAGCAACTCCGTGGCTGTACTAGCAGGTGCTATGTAACTAAAATGGCTTAATATAAAAGGTGTGTTAAAAAATAATACAGTAGATGCAATGCAACTAAGTGTTATAACTTTACATCCAATATTCAAACTCGTTCTCTCTCCCAGATGTTTCAGTTAAATATTTAATGTCATTTTAATATCACCCATGCACAGTTTGTAAAGTGCTCATCAAGCTCATCACTTTCCTTTCCTTCACTCTTATTCCTTCACCTACTTTCACTCCACACTGTGTACATCCTTCTCTTCTCTATTCTTCTCCCACGTAGTCAGCCAGCTATGTAGCCCTCCAGCAGCCACACACAAACATGTACTGCACAGGCAAAACATGTGCACATACATAGACAACACACAACTCAGAATACACAGATACTCAAGTTCAGTCACACACCTAAAGTCTGTCACACTTCATAGACACAAAACCACACAAAACTAGTGATCCACAGCAGTCAGGTAAGTTATTACACCACTCAAAATTGTCACACAGAATGTATGTGGAATCAATAAGGAGACACTATTTCAAATATTTAACCACTTGAAACCCCTACAAGCAGACATTGCTTTACTAAAAGAAACTCATATTCCTAAAACTATAGATTACACTCATCAACAGAGTTCCCACATGCTTACTTAGTCAGTTACAATTCCAAACAAAGAGGGGTCTTCCATCCTGATAAATAAAAAGACTAACTTTATTCAGATAGATCTTTATTCAATAGATCCAGAAGGAACATATTTAATCATTAATATTTTGATAGAAAACATTGAATATTGCATAGCTAATGTGTATGGTCCTAATGTTGACGACCCCTCTTTCTTTCAAAGCTTCTTCACATCACTGTCTGCTCACTCTGGTTCCAAACTTATAGTAGAATTCAATTCAATTCAATTTTAATTATATAGTGCCAAACCACAACAAAGTTATCTCGAGGCACTTTACAAAGTAAGGTTTAAGACCTTACACATCTAAACCCGACATATCCCACATACAGCAACAATTTGACAGCAACAGTGGAGAGCAAAAACTCCCTCTTTAACGAGGAAGAAACCTCCAGCATAACCAGGCTGGATGTGGGCGGCCATCTGCCTCGACCGGTTGGGGTGAGAGGATAGAGAGAGAGAAAAGCACAGCAACAACAACAAGCACCAACAGAGCACTGGCAGGATGGTTGGACCAGAGACTGGATACAGACAGGATGGTTGGATCCGCAACTGCCCATCACAGACACAAAGCTCTGAGTCCCATGATACCTGTAGGTGAGGACAGAATGGAGGAGAGAGAAAGAGCGACGGAGAAGCACAACTACTGGAGAGAAAGAGACATGGTTGGATGAACATTGATAACAATGATAGGATGTTATTGGACAGGTAGAAGGAAATAGAGGAGCTCAGTGTATAAATTAAATCTTCCAGCAGTCTATGTCTATTGCACCTTAACTAAGACATGATTCCTGTGACTAACAATCATTGCCAGTGACCTGAACCATCTTTAACTATAAGCTTTATGAAAGGAAGGTTTTAAGCCTGATCTTAAAGATGGAGAGTGTGTCAGCTTCTCAAACCTGAAGAGGGAGCTGGTTCCACAGGAGAGGAGCTTGGTAGCTAAAAGCTCTGCCTCCAATTCTACATTTAAAGACTCTAGGAACCACCAGCAGCCCAGCGCTATGAGAACGAAGTTTTCTGCTGGGAGCATAAGGAACTATGAGGTCTTAAGATAAGATAAGAAGGAGCTATATCAGTAAGTACTTTGTAGGTGAGTAGGATCCCACAGTTGTTTCTTCCATGAACAGCACATTTTACAGGCAGCCAGTGCGGAGAAGCTAATGTAGGAGAAATGTGACCTCTCTTTCTAAGTCCTGTTAGAACTGCTACTGAATGTCTTCTGTAATGGTGTTAATTTTATTAGTAAAGTAGTTCACAAAGTCATTGCTCCTGAGATTTAAGGGGATAGTAGGCCCAACACAGCTATGGCACAGCTATGACTCTTAGTCAGCCTGTCTACAGTCTTTTTTAGCAGCACAAAGTGCTTTTTTATATATTATTAGACTGTCCTTCCATGCAATGCAGTTCAAATTTATTTTGTTGGAACGCCACTGCCTTTCTAAAAGGGGACTTTAATTTAGTATTTAACCCAGAGTTGGACAGGCTAAGCAAAGCTGTGAGCAACAGGAACTGGCAATCAGTATAGACCTTAAAACGGTACATGGATGATTTTGGTTTCTGTGACACATGGCGTTCTGTTCACCCTACCTCCAGGGAATGCACCTTCTTCTTGCCAGTTCACCACTCTTACTCCCGTATAGATTACATTTTAGTAAATAACTCTTACAAGATGTAAGAGCTGTAACACCAATACTCACTCTATCACAATCAGTGATCATGCACCAGTGTCCATTTCTTTGATCAAGACAGTTACACCATCAACCAGGAATTGGAGGTTTAATATATCATTAATCAATGATTAAGACTTTATCAGTTATGTGAGGAGAGAATGGGCAACCTTTTTGTAAAACAACGATACACCAGGAACCTCACCTTGTGTTCTCTAGGAGACTGGGAAGGCAGTTATGCGTGGTAGAATTATTGCTTATTATTATGCTCCAGTACTTAAATTAGAATTAGAGCAAAAATATAAAATCTCTAGAGATTAAATATAATGTCTCTTCAACCAATGATGTCCTAGAAGACCTAAGAAATCTAAAGATGAAATTAAATAATATATTTGATCCCAAAACTCAGTTTCAAATAGATCAGTTATGCTGGGAAAACTTTGCAAATGTGGTCAATTTTTAGCCAATCAATTTAAAAATAATAAAGAAAAAAAATCCTCCATTCAATAACTAATAAGAAAGTGGACATTACTCATGATTCCCATGAAATAAATGATACCTTTAAAAACCTTTACCAAGAGTTATATACGTCCCAAATAGATCCATCCACCTCAGCCATAGAGGCGTTTCTGAATAAACTAGAACTGCCAAAGTTAAAGGAAGAACAAACCACAACTCTAGACTCATTGTTGTCTTTGGCAGAACTACTGTAGATTTAGCTCCAAGGCCAGATGGATTCCCAACTGAATTTTATAAGGAGTTCTGGTCATGCTGGCACCCAGTTTTTACAAAATGGTAGCTGAAGTAAAACAAGAGCATCCATTACCCAGCCTGCTCCAAAATCCAGGAAAAGACCCTTTGCTTCCATCATGTTACAGACTAATTTCACCAATAAATGTAGATTTAAAAATACTGTGTAAAGCACTTGCTAGAAGATTAGAAAAAGTCGCTCCATATATAATTCACTCTGATCAAACAGGCTTCATTAAACGTAAACAGTCAACAAACAAGTGCTATTGCAGATTATGGTTTCATTTACTGTATATGTTGGTGTGCACAATCTGTTTCCTTATTTTTTACATTTTACTCATCTAGAGGGGAGTTCAGGTCCGTCAGAGTGCTACTGAACTGTTCTACATTAGCACACTGCACGCCATCCTTGAAGTGAGTTACGCCTGTTTAGCACTACTAGGGAATTCAAAAGTGTACTTTGGTGTTCATGAATGTACATGTAATTGTCTGTAAGGGATTTAAAATGACTGTTCAGTTGTGCCAATTATTTTATTATTTTGCCACAGGAATAGGCCACTACTGTTGTCTTCTAAGCTGTAAAAGGAAGTTACACAAGTTACACAGAGACATTATTTGGACATGGATCCACCATCTGAGATAGATGTGTATTTTTGTATTTTTTGTTGTTACTAGCCATCGTCTATGAGTAACCAATTCGAACTTAACTAATGCTGTTTGTAGTAGGCCCCTTGATCAAAGATGACGCTTTACTGATGAATTTGTTGCTCTGTCCGTTATAACATTCTCCACCGTAAGTGGAGCTATGGTAAGCAAAATTAAAATTAGCAACTTTGCTAAATACAAAAACATCATTAATTTATACTTTAATAAAAAATACATGAATCCTTATTAAAAAGTAAAAACAAACCTTGTGCCTCTTTGCAAGGTTAAACACAATTATGATTGTTTATTTGGTTTTCACTGTTGTCTGTACTCGTTGCACACCGCCAATCTTAGCACACAGCAACACTCTCATGATGGTATAGGAAGAGAGCAGCCAAATTAAAAGCATATGGCGGAAGTGCCACTATTGTCAATGCATTCTGGGTTATTTACACTGTTCCTTCAACTGGGACAGTCGGAAAATAAAGACCCCACATATTTTGGAGCTGTCTGTGTCTGATCTGTACTTCTGCAGTTGGTCGTTTATACTTTTATTTATATGTCATGTTTTTTTAAATCAAAACACAAAGCAAGAGGACCTCTGTTGGCTCAGAGGTTAGAGCATTAGCCTGGGAAGTAGGTTCAAACCTAGTTGATCCCACCATGTCCAGCATCATATACTGTATGTGGTCCCTCACCTCCAATAAGGGAGCAGGTCAAGACATAAAAGTTATCCATTTATCCATCCATCTTCTATTCCACGTGGGGAATATTCCCGTATGTGGGGTCGCGGAGGGGCTGGAGCCTATCCCAGCTGGCTATAGGTGAGAGGCGGGGTACACTGGCAATTTGAGGTATGAATCATGATGATCTTATTTTATGTAATTATTTCACACAAAGAAAATGTTTATGTGTAATATTGCATTAACTTTGTGTAATCCTTTATTTAATGGCATAACCCTAACCTAACTGAAAGACTTTACATTAAATGTTCCCTCTTACCTAGTATTTATGTGGTAAAATCACATGGTAAATTTACATGTTTACACATTTAAAGTTTTAGGCCTGATGTTTTTTTTTTGAGTGTCTATTTGTGTTGCGTCACTCAGAGGAGCTTCGATGCTTCAATAAACATTATCTAATGCATTACAAAGGCATTACTGCTTAACATTATTGAGTTATTGTTTCTTCTCATTTGGAGAGACTGGTGAGTAAACCATGCAGCTTTGTCAACCTGTGCCTGTGAGCTAGGCACCATGTTTCAGGGCTTCAGCCTGTTGAATGAGGCTAAAGCCTTTTGCTACTGCTGCGGTGTTCAAGTGTTGACATCTGCAACAGTGTTGAGTTTTCCAGATTTAATATAAGTTTGCATGAAGAAGCATAAACAGGCACTTCTATTCTCCACGATAATTCATCAGATACAGTAAGTGCAAGCGCCATCAGTGGCAGAATTAGCTAACATGTCCCTGAACAGAGAAGCAACAAAGCCCAACAAGACTCCACAAAAAGCATAGTTTTGTTACATATTGATACATGGGTGAAATTGCTGAGTAATTCCAGAGCAAAGACAACAGGTATTTAAGCATTTTCAGGACGGACACAGTTGTTGACTTTAGGGGTGAAGATCGTGCCTTGTGGGCATGGCATGATGTAGGTTCTTCCACCGACGCACCAGTAGTATTTGGAGTAGTCGTTTGTGTAACAATAGTAGCCATCTTGCTTGTTCTGGCAGTAGGGATCGTAGGGAGTGGTAGTAGGAGATGTCGTTTTTGTGGCAGGACATGGGTTGTTTGGGTAGTCACAGCAGTCACAGGGAGCTCTATAGACCAGTCCTGATGCTGGGCAAGGTGTGCTGTAGGTCAGCTGATTGGAACACTGGTAGAATGAATTTGGGTTGGCTGCATTGATGTAGTTGCCATCTGTCCTCCCAGTACAGAACCCTGCAGGGCATCCATTAGTGCTAGTGCTGATACAGCTAGCACTGGTGGTTCTGGCTGAAGATTAAACATGGGAAGTATTTGAAAAACACACAGTTGCTGCCTGCACTATAGAGTAGTAATAGTAAATGTCAGGTGTTTAACACTCACCCAAGCTGGCGATGATCAAACAGAGGCCTTCAAAGTACAAGGCTCAGTCAGTAACACATCAACAACAATGTCACAGTAATGTTTAAACATGTTTTCCTCCATTAGCCACTACTTTAAAGTGGTTGAGGGCAAGTCAACCATTTTGATGTTGTTAATGCATCAGTTGCAGAAACTCTGAGCTTTGGAGGTTTGGTGAGGAAGCGAGTACAAGGTGAGTGCCTCCTTACCTGCAGTCAGGATCATCCTGTACATGTTGTTACTGTCTGTGTTAAACAGAGATGTCAGTAAATGATTATAAGTGTGTCGAGGATCACAAGTGGCAGGTAAATAAAGGTAGAAAACCGTCCAGTACCTATTAGTTCAGTGTTCCCTAAATACAAGGAGAAGAAGCGTTAGAGGAGATATAGCAGTAAACAGCCCAATATGTGAATAATAGTCAGAAGACACTTACAAAGATGAAAGTGAAGCTTGTGTGTCCTGTCTGTGACTGAGGGACAGATAGAGGCCTCTTATATCGGTGAAGCCCAAAGGGCGTACCACTGGGTGGGGAATGTTGGAATGTCCAAAACTATTAGACATTCTCAGGAACAGGGAAGTGGCCCCACGTCACATCAATTGGCTTCTAGGTCAAACTGTTGACTGTCACGATCAAGGAGCTTGTTACCTGTTGCAGTATTTCCCAGACATCCCAGAAGTTAAAGGTGGGACTGAAGGTTCCAGTGTAGCAGGCACAGGCAGCGCTGATCAAATGAAGCCGTCAAGTCAAAAGGTTTTGTTGTTCTTGTTGCGTTTTACACTGTTTCAGGTTTGCACATCTAGCACAACATCTTTGTATCTTTAAAGAAACTGAAAATCTTTGTCACGGTAAAACATTTTTATTTCTTATTTTTGTCTTTGCGTGTAGATGTTTCTGTGGTGACCAATCTGTCCTACTTGTTAATTAGTAGTTTTGTTTTCATTGTCTTTGCTAATTGTTGACTTGGGCAGGTGCTGGTGACTCACAGCAATTGACATCAGGCCATTAACTGGGTGTCTACAAATTCCAGATTCCAGAAATAAGCTGTGAATCGTGAATCACTTTTGTCTCATGTGTGGCAGCTTGCTCCAGGAAAAAACAGAGTGTGAACACCTGAGCGTGTTTGTCCCCTGAGTCTGCTGTCACTCATATCATCCTGCTCAAGTATGAATGACCTGAAGAGAAGCTCACGCCAGGCATCTTCCTCTTGACTGTGTGTCTACCTCTGACTTCAGAACGTACTTGAACAAGCAGTTATTACTTACATCTTAAGGAGCAGTTTGATTCATTCATGTTGGAAAACCAGGACACAAACCTTTCCCTGAGTCACATGGCTTTTTATTTCATAATTGCATTAAAATGTCAAAAACCAAACTTTCCCATTTCTTAACAATATTCCCACCTTTTCATGTAGTTCTACAGCTGCATGGTCGTCTTTATCCTGATAGTGAAACGGGTCTGGATTCACCCTGCATGTATTGGATGAAGGTCAGAGAAGGACACAGCGTCTGACACCAATAGCGTCTCTGTAGATCCCCACAGTGATTTGGGGCCCTAGGAGCTCTAGTAGCTCATCAGCTTGGAGCAAAGTTGTGGATGTTTGCTTAATGTTCTGCTGATCAGATGCTGAGGAGTCCCTGGACCTTTCTACTGTAGGTGTCTTGTAGCAGCGTGTCACAGATCAAACGTGAGCTGGCCACCTGAGAACACGTCTGCATATTCTGTGTTCTTCTTATTCAACACTTATTCAAGCTGCAAGAGCAGCAGCGCTAGGCACTGTCAGTTTGAGTCAGTGTTTAAAACAATACAGCTTCAGAGTGCTTTGGTGTCCTGCTTGGAGCAGAACCACACTAAGATGAACTAATGCTAACACAGATCCCTTCCCAGAATAGAATAGAATAGAATAGAATAGAATAGAATAGAATAGAATAGAATAGAATAGAATAGAATAGAAAAACTTTATAGTCCCACAATAGGGAAAACACCATGTACAACAGCGGTACAGTTTAGCAGAGTGAATATATATATAGAAATAGGGCATGAATACAGCATTGTAGGTTTTCTGAAGTACAAAAACAGAAAAGAATTACAAAATGGTATAATCTCCATAGGAATCTATAAATACTGTAAATAGCATTATGCACAGTGTATAGACATAATAAGGTGACTAGAGTTAAAGTGGTTGCATGGTTGAGTTGAGTCATGTTAGAGCTTTCATCCTTGTGGGTCACAATTGTGCCTTCCTCATATAGTAGCTACATGAAATGAGTTAAAAGAATGAGGAAGAATCTGATGTTGTCACTTTGAACAGTCAGGCTACACCAATAAATCTCAGTTTAATATAGTCTTGACATGATACTTAGTGGCACGTGTTCTAAGAGTCAGTGACTGACAACACAGTTGTAGCTTTTTTAATATCTTTGTGTAAAGTCTAGTCTACTGCCTGTATGAATTGTCAGAGGTATGTAAAGCCAGCTGGGCTGGAGTCACTGTTAGTTTCCTTCCTATAACTTCTCATGTTCTACTGTGGATATGTTCATGTTCTTGTTCCTGGGTTGACAGATAGTGGTGACAGCAAACAATCAGCAGGCTGGAGTTGAAGGTAACAGATCATTCAGCTGATTACTCTCATGGCAGTAGGGGCTGTAGAACTCAGGTGTATTTTCCTTCTTTGTGCTTGCAAATATCAATAATCTTTGTAACAAACCACACATTAAACATGTCCAGGGGTCAACACTCACAGGTCCCCTGAAGTGTCTGTGGAGGAGACTCTGAGCCCAATGGCTATCAGTGGATAAGGCCTTTGCCAGCAGCCAGTCCAGAGCGTGACAGCGTCATGGGTGGTTCCTCCTTCCGCATCTCTCTGAATTCTTTCTACCTCACGTTTCTTCACAAAGAACCACATGTGGAAAGAGTGGTATGAAGAAGTTATTAAGGTGCTCACACCTATATGTTTGTTTTAATGATTACCATACAGTCATTGTGATATGATTAGCTGCATGACTTTTCTAGTTAGAATAATATTCACAGTGTGTTCTTAAGAAGCATCAGTTCAGTGGAAACAATTAATCACTTGCTGGCAGAAAAGTAAAAGAAAAAAACAAAACAAACGCAAAGCGCGAAAGGCAATAGTCCCATCTAACAGGGGGGCCTTTTGGCCTTGGTTCAATGGCTGAAGGATTTGTTCCTGAATACTCTACAGGAGTGTTTTTCAACCAATGTGCTGCGGTACACTAGTGTGCCGTGAGAGATTGTCAGATGTGCGGTGGAAAATTATTTAATTTAACCAAAAAACCATTCAAGCCACTGGCAGAGTAATCAAGTAATACTCCTCCACACCAGTGGGCTGCAGCAGATCACTAATTGACGTGTACTTTGAGACAAGAGAATTATGATGCGTATATGCGATAGATGGCAAATGGTGATAGTTGTTGTGTGGCAAGGTGCTGGCCCGAGTATATGAGCTGAGAGGAGCTTAAAGTGTTTCTGACAAATGAGAGGTCCAGTTACACAAAGCTGCTTGCAAGTGATATGTGGTACGCCAGGCTGGCAGACCTGGCAGATAGTTTTCATTGTCGACAGTTAAAAGTTACTTTGACATTGCTCCCATTGCTGAGCTTCTCAAGCCTGAATACTATAAAAATTAAAAAAAAGGAAGCACCATTCAGGAAGAGCTTTGTTTGTGTCCTTCTTCAATTCCTGGCAGGATTTCAGCTCTGTGTTCATCCAAATAGGCTCTGGTTTTCTTTGTGTTTATTTCATTCCTATTTGAGATACTTTGATGATAATAACTGTATACTGTTAATATAGGCTACAGAGTTTCAGTTTCAAACATTTTATGTTGGTTGCATGCCTTGTTTTTTTGATGAAAAATATACCTTGGCTCAAAAAGAGGTTGAAAAACTGTGTTACAGAATGTTTGCTCAAAATCTAACCAAGTGTACAAAAAGATGCGCTCACAGCATCTAAAAACAACAACATCTCTAGAAGGTTGGGGTATAGGACACACACACAGGGCTACACCTCTCACTGACACAATGGATCTGTTCCTTATCAATCAGTTTGTATTTAACACTGTCACGGTCAGTCAGGAACAGCGAGGTGAAGGACCCACACTCACAGCACACAGTTCTCAGTTGTGGTGATTTAATGCATATTTCATGGTCAGACAGGCAGAGGTCGGTACACACACATGTCCAACTCGAGACCTCCCTCGACTCAGCATCGATCTTTTGAAGCGGAAGTGTCGCAAGCAGAATCCTAAGCACATTCCAAATCATGTGACCAATAAGAGCGAGAGGTGTCAATACATCACGTGACTGCCAAGCATCTTATCTGCAGTTTGAACGGACGAAGTTGATCGCCACAACCCTTTGAGAAAGCGCATAGCCGTGATTCGCTGCGGGGATCAAAAGTCACGGTCACTGAATCCACTGTAACAGCGAAACTGGCTACCTTCTCCTCGTAGTGGAGTTCAACCATATGTTTGATCCAAAATCTGACTCTGAAGTCGAATGGGAGGCTGTTGAAGTGGTTACACTTCGACTGGCGCAAGGTACGCAACTTGATTAGCGGCTGCTAACACTAATACTAATGGTTGCCAATAAGCAGCCTGAATTAATTAAGAGAATATTCATAGCATAGCTTGATAAACTAATATAAACTCATTTTACATGTCTTTTTCTTTCTTGTGCTGCTGCTGTGTCAAAATAATTTCTCTATAATGGGATCTGCAGCTGCAGCTTATATGTTGCCGTATTTGTCTGTAAATAAGTGCCACTGTGGGAACACTAAATGCCTACAGAGGCATGATGTGACAGCAAATTGAAATTTCGATAAATCTTGCCTCAAGACGCCTAAACCAGTTGTCAAACCTACTGTCATGTATGGTTGATGATCCAGGACTGGAGCCAGTATGATTGAATGTGTACTTATTACAGAACACATTTAATATACAGTATATCATACAATTACACATGCATGGAATAAATCAGTATCTCAAAATTAAAAAGCAATTTTAGAACATTTTACTATTTACAGATTAATCATAATGTACCTGGGAACTCTGGTTTACAAACATAGTTTTGGTTCTAAATACATAATATATTTAATATATATAATATATTTTAATTGCTTTGAGTAAGATGTATGATATATCAAGTGCTAATATATAACTAATAGAACTGTGGTTATTGTTTTTTTCTTCATAAATTTGACAGTACTAATGTATGTCTGGAATAGCTTCTTTCTTCTTCTCTCACCCACCTCCTTCACCTTGTCCAGAGTGCAGCTGGATGTTTTGATGACCTTGTCCAATCTCTTCCTATCCCTCACTGTGATGCTGCTGCTCCAGCAGATCACACCATGCAGGATGGCCGATGCCACCAAAGAGTCATAGAAGGTCTTCAGGAGTGGCCCCCTCACTACAAAAGACTCCAAAAGATTTCTGAAATTAGATAAGACTGACAAACCTACAGTATTTTGCCTTCTATGTGCAGTGATCTTAGAAATATGCTGAGGACTCTAATGAAGAAGTTTATCAAACCAATGAAGAATACACATACCACTACTGTATAAAGCTTCTTGAAGTTGACTATGCTAATGCAGTCAACCACATGGATGTCACCAAACTAGGAGACAGATTTATCACAGAATAAGCCCTGTTCAATGTAATATTTACATAGGTGTAAAGGACAAGATATAATATTTACATAGGTGTAAAGGACAAGATTTTTCTAACACAAACAGCAGGCGATGCATAGCAGAAGTGTGATTGCTCTATCCCTCTCTGTGTAATCAGGTCTGTCAGGTACTGTAGCCTTTCTTTTTCTCATATAACGACTTAAAAACTGACATGTACGTTCGAGCTACTGGCTCTGGATGTTTTCTTAACATCTATGCTATTTTCTGACTCTCGTGTAAGTGACTTAGATCAGACTTAGAAGTCCCAAGGCTCTGAATCACTTTTTTCAATGTTCTAGATCAGAAAACTGCAAATGAAAAAGACTCATATAATTTTTATTATAATTCTATTTAAGAAATGAATACCTTTGCTGTTCTATTTAAAATTCAATTTTGCATGGGTGCAATACTAAGTTATCTATTGTATCGTATATACAATGTGTCCTTCCATATTACACAGAGGACACACTACATTCCATCAAATTAAATTTTGAAAGCTCTAGGTCAAAGGTCACCTGTCCTTCACCCGTCACCCTTGACCATGCAATGTCAAAGTCCACCTGCTCCTTGGCCCTGACCTTGGAGGTCACAGGTTGCCCTCTGGTGTCAAGAGCTAGCGTTATTGACATTGCCTGATTTTGACCTGAGCCTGCATGCACCCAGCCTGTACTGTCGCCGTGAGTTTAACCGTGTATGACCTTTGTTTGAACTGGATTTTCTGAAGCAACATTAAAGCTTTTCTTACTCTACCAATTCTGTCTGGAGCTTTGCATGTGGGTCCACCACCTTCGAGCCATTGTCAAAGGGTGATGTGGTCATCAGAGCACAGCTTTTATGTCACACGTCTGCTACCCGTCGCCTCCTCGTGCGTGTGGCTTTATAAGGACGTTGCTATGAGGGATTTTCAGGGGTTTAGAGACCGCCGTGTTTGGGAAAAAAAACAAACAAAAAATGGCCAATTCTCCTGCAGTAGAGGATTCTGACAAGCGTCATCCGCAGTGTGAATGTTGGGGTTGCGGTGAAGAGTCTCCATGGCGAGCTTAAGCTAGCGTCAGGCTCTTTCGGCTATGTGTTTTGCTACACCACGTGGGAGTTGCGCCTTTACCAGCTCAAAGAAGGTAATGCTTTCTCCCGGCACTATAACGATGCCCGTCACGGTGAATGACTGGAGTGTTTTACATGGCATAATAGTCGGATATCTGAGAGAAAGAATGAACGAGGACAAATCTGACGAGGAAGATTAGCCTGTTGAGAAGAGTAGGCGGGTGGTGTCGGATAACGAGGAGCAGCGCCTGAGCAGAGCTATGGGGGTGTTCGACATGGAGGGTCCCGACCCAAAAATACTGAAGTTTGTTTGTGAAACCTGCGGCTCTTCCTGCGATCATTGGTACTACAGAGTGAGCATATATGTGTGAGCATATATGTGCCCGGAGGCGTAGACAGTCGGCTGCTCGTAGCCCGCTTCAACACTGAATGTGGGATTTTCCAGCAGATTGTCAATGTGTCGTGCAGAA
Organism: Betta splendens; assembly: GCF_900634795.4. NCBI lineage: Eukaryota > Metazoa > Chordata > Actinopteri > Anabantiformes > Osphronemidae > Betta > Betta splendens. The sequence goes on from NC_040890.2 coordinate 4,911,921, forward strand.
TGTGATTGGAAATATTTGATAAATGGGGAACTGAGATTGCACAGCTGTTTCGAATGAGCCAGGGTTATAAGGTTGTTTGTTAATTTATAAAATTATAAGTTGATTGTAGTAAAAAAAAGCCTTAGCCACACCTTCCCTTAGCCACACCCACCCCGCCCCTCTCTTCTCCGGGGATAAATAGAAACCCGCTGCCCCAGTCCTCACCAAGCAATCAGGCAAGCATGGCTTCTCAGCATCAACTCACGCCGACACCCTCTCCGACCCAGTTGGTGAATAGCGCATGCTATGAAGGGGATGACAACAATGATGACACCACTTCGACATCAACAATTGTGGATCACAATTACAGTGTGTCTAGGACATATAGCACATCTTACTATGTACATAGTATCCACTGAAGGACTGAGGACACAAGAACTGTTTTTATACCCTGTTACAAACCCCCACATGAGCTGTTGACTATTCTTTGATATACATGAGTGCAGTTAACCCCCCTTTACTTCCTTTAACAATGTTCCCATGGTCACCACAGTGAAAGCCCCACCATTTAATAACCAAATGCTTGATGATCCCCCAGCAACAACCCTTAACCAGAAGCACAGCATCTCATGATAACACAAAATTTCCCACACATCCCAGCCAGTTGCAGCACACTTGCCTGTTTGGAATACCCACGTACTTTCTAGGGAGATATTATGAGGCGCTGAGGAGGAGGGTTTTGACCAACAGCTTCATCATAGGAAATATAACGTGTCAGCGAAGAGAGTGCTAAAGGCAGGTTTTTTTATTTAAAAAACGGAAGACTTTCAGGAGGTGGTTGACCGCTGGGAGGGTCGTCTTTGTGATAATAGTTTTTAGTTCATTCTAGTTTCATTTATTTGTATTGTGTACTCATTCTAATTTCATTTATTCGTATTGCATCTAATTTTGTATTTATTCATTCTAACTGCATTTTTGTGCAGTCACATATAATCACTTTGTAAGCATTTATTCATTTTTGTATAACTAATGTAACATCCATCTATCTATTCATTTTCCATACTGCTTTATCCCATATGCGGGCTCGCGGGGGTGCCGAGCTGGCTATGGGCGAGAGGCGAGGTACGCCCTGGACAGGTTGCCAGTCCATCACAGTGTAACATTTATTCTTAAAAAAAAAAGAGAAAATTTAAAAAAATAAAAAGCTTGTGAATTTGTAATGAAAACGGCTGAAGTTAATGAAAAACTTATAATGAAGTTATATTTTTACCAAAACAAGATGCATACTGATGCATACTGATGCATATGCTGCCAGCATCTTACACCCTGCAGTTATGTGCTGGACCGTCTCAGGGGCCTCTTTGCACAGTCTACACCTTGGGTCTTGTCTGGTGTGGTAGATCTGGGCCTCTATGGCTCTGGTGCTCAGGGTCTGCTCCTGTGCGGCCAGGATGAGTGCCTCTGTGCTGTCCTTCAGCCCAGCCCTTTCAAGCCATTGGTAGTATTTGTTGAGATCAGCCACTTCAGTTATGTTCCGGTGGTACATCCCGTGCAAGGGCTCGTCTTCCCATGATGGTCCCTCTTCCAGCATCTCTTCCTCTGTTCTCCACTGCCTGAGACACTCACTCAGCACGTCATCTGTCGGGGCCTTATCCTTGATGTACTTATGGATCTTGGATGTTTCATCCCGGATAGTGGCTCTCACGCTCACTAGTCCTCGGCCTCCTTCCTTGCGGCTAGCGTACAGTCTCAGGGTGCTGGATTTGGGGTGGAAGCCTCCATGCATGGTGAGGAGCTTTCGTGTCAACATCTGTGGTCTGTATCTCTTCCTTTGGCCACCTTATTATTTATGCTTCTCTGTTCGACTAGGGTGGAATGTCTTTCTAACCCAATTAAATTACATGCACCATCTCCTCCCTGTCGCAGTTTACATTCTCACACCTATATCGCTGACGTCCAACTATCTGTGAGAAAGGAGCACCAAGTCTCAACAGACAGAGACACAACTCCCTGACCTTGAGTTTGGGAGCTAGAGTTGAGAGTCAGGCCGAGACAACCATTGAACAATCTAGGTGAAATGTCAAATGCATACAGTAAGACAAAACATAAGATATTAATTGCAGAACATAAGTCATAAATCGTATAACTGCATAGAAATAAGGAAGACACAATTTTTCCCATAACACAGGGTATCTGATCACTGGCAGGGCGTAGCTGTTTATTGCCCGGGATTTGTTCTTGCCATTGAGCTGCCTCACTCGTTGGAGGTATTTGGCTGTTGCTGCATTCCTTGTTGCCTGTTCAAGGTTGCCGTTTGCCTGTGGTATTCCAAGGTACTTGTAATTGTCCTCAATGTCTGCTATTGTTCCTTCTGGGAGTGAGACCCCTTCTGTGTGGATTACCTTGCCTCTCTTTGTCACCATCCTCCCACATTTCTCGAGCCCGAATGATACCCCAATGTCCGAGCTGTAGATCCTGGTGGTGTGGATCAGCGAGTCGATGTCTCGCTCACTCACGCGTACAGCTTGATGTACAACTCATCCATGTAAAGGAGATGACTTATGGTGGCCCCGTTCCGGAGTCTGTATCCATAGCCAGTCTTGTTTATTATTTGGCTGAGGGGGTTCAGACCTATGCAGAACAGCAGTGGGGACAGTGCATCTCCTTGGTATATGCCACATTTGATGGATACTTGGGCAAGTGGCTTCCCGTTGGCTTCAAGGGTGGTTCTCCACATCCTCATCGAGTTTGCAATGAAGGCCCTTAGAGTTCTGTTGATGTTGTACAGCTCCAAGCATTCAGTGATCCATGTGTGTGGCATTGAGTCATAGGCTTTCTTGTAGTCAATCCAGGCTGTGCACAGGTTGGTATGTCGCATTCTGCAGTCTTCGGCGACTGTTCTGTCTACCAGGAGTTGGTGTTTGGCTCCTCTGGTATCCTTACCAATGCCCTTCTGTGCTTCGCTCATGTATTGACTCATGTGCCCACTTATCTTAGCTGTGATGATGCCTGACATGAGCTTACATGTTGTGGAGAGACAGGTTATTGGCCGGTAGTTGGATGGGAGTGTACCCTTTTGAGGGATCGTTCATTATCAGGATCATTCGTCCTTCGGTTAGCCATTCAGGGTGGGTCCCATCCCTTAGCAGCTGGTTCATTTGTGCTGCCAGGCGCTCATGGATTGCAGTGAGCTTCTTTAGCCAGTAGGCGTGGATCATGTCAGGACCGGGAGCTGTCCAGTTTTACATACCTGAGACTCTTTGTTGGATGTCTGTCACTGTGATAGTCACTGGATTCTGTTCAGGGAGGTTGCTGTGGTCTTCCCTCAGATCCACCACCCACTGTGCATCACTGTTGTGTGACGCCTCCCTTTCCCATATACATTTCCAGTACTGTTCAGTTTCCAGCCTTGGTGGGTCTGCTCTGCTGTTATTACCCTGCCATTGAGAGTACACTTTCGCAGGTTGTGTTGCGAACAGCTGGTTTATTCGCTTCGTTGTCTCTGGTGTATCTCTTTAGGCAGCTGGCCAAGGCTGGCCAAGGCTTATGGGTATCTGGCTGTACCTCTTGGCATTGGCCTTTTCATTGCACCTCTCTGCGCCTCTGATATTTGGCTCACTTCCCTCCGAGCTGCCTCGATTTTTGCCTCCAACCCTCGTTTCCATGGCGGGTATTGTTTTCATGGCTCCCATGGTTGCTCTTATAGCCAAGCACCCAATTTCCGTTTGGGCGTCCTGACTCCGCCTGGTTGGGCGTCCTGGCTCCCCCTTGCCGTAGCATTTGTGTTGTATCTCGTCAATCTCAAGTTGTGATAGAAGTTGCCGTTTGTGGGTGTTGGAACACTGAGCCTTGAATGTGGGTTTCTCCACATTCTTTGCATGTAACATATCTGAGTAGTAGCATTCCAACAGCCTTATTCTCGCATTCCAGCCATTTCTTTCTTGTTCCAGTATCCCACTTCTCGTCAAGGTGCTCTGGTTCCTGGCGCAAACCTTGTTAGACCCAGCGATGTCTGAGCCGGTATCAACTCTCATCTCATGTGGTTCATTCTACACTGGATTATTCGCCCTAACAGGGATTTGAACCGGCGACCACCTGTATACTACTCCTACTTTACCGATTGAGCTATCCAGTGAGTGATAGGTTCTCTCCGGGTTCTCCGACTTCCTCCCACAGTCCAAAGACGTGCATTAGGTCGATTGGACTCTCTCTCTACTCTGCCCATAGGTGTGAGTTTGTGTGTGCATGGTTGTCTGTCTCTGTGTTGCCCTGATGTACACCGCCTCTCGGCCATAGCCAGCTGGGTTAGGCTTCAGCACCCTCGCGACCCCGCATATGGGAATAAGCGGCTTGGAAAATGGATGGATGGATGTACACCCACAGTGTGCTGTAAATGAACAAAATGAACGAATGATTCAAATGATTCGTTTACTTTACTGATCTGAGTCAGTTAAAATATCCAAACTACCCATCTCTATAAGCAATGTATGGTTCTGGATCCTCTGGCCAAAACTTCATAATTATACACATGTACTCAGCAATTTGCTCTGATAGAAAATGATCAGCAATGATCAGCAGAAACAGCTGAGTGTTCAGTTATTTCACAGCATGTTTCTACTGCAGCCTCATGTTTCTTTTCACTGTCTCTCCATTTAATGAGGCAGCCTTATTATTCACATCTCCCCACTCTATTAATACGAGGTTCATCAATTACACACAAATATACTTACTCGACACAAATATAAAGAGAAACTTGGGTGGACATTTTAGGGAAAATAATGGCTCTAATCTGCCAGCCGTGATAGACACAATAGCACTACAGGAGTCTTTCCTCTCATCTTCTGCTCTTATGTCAAACACAGCCTTGTAGCTTCCCTGAAAGTAGGACACTCCAAAACTAAACATGTTAAAACATATTTGGCGTGGTAGTGGCTACATAGGTGAGGGAACAGGATTTACTCTTATTGTTCTGTCTCTCTGCTAAAAACTATCCTGAATGTACAAAGGACTGGACCAAAGGTCAATGTGGGTGTTTGATTGCTGTCTGTGGTGTATTCTGACAAGATAAAAAACTGTATACTGTAAACTGTATAAAATTAGCCTTAGTTTCCAAGTCAAACTACACATCAATAAATGGGTTGGTGTTAGTCCAGGTTACAATGTGTCACCTGGTAAATCTGCAGAAGGGAGAAGTCAAACTACTGTCACACACGTGTTGCTGTTTGTTAACCTCATAGTTACATGGTTCCACCTACATATAGCATCATGGTTTCATTTATGCAGAAATCTGATCAAAGGTGCTGTGAACATTCTCACGCTACCTGAATTTGCCTCAGGGCAAACCTTACTGCAGTATAATTAGAGCATTTCTTTTATTGATGCAATGTGCTATTTATGTCAATCACTTGTTGCCCAAGCAGGGCAGGTATCAGACACCAACTAGGTTGCCCTAAAAAGTCATCTTACAAACATGCTGCACAGATACAGGAAGTATCCATGACAAGAAAAAGAGTGTGCCTAAGGTTGAGTAATTGGAACTGGTAAGGTAACTAATTTGTTGCCCTGTAAACACTTCCTGTTAAGCCTACGTGCACAGGTATGCAATACTAATTAAAAATTGAGTTTAAAAACACCACTGAACATCACTGACAATGATTTCTAACTTTAAATCCTCTGTATTTTCTGCTACAATATAAAAAGCTGCCTAAAATAATGTAGATCAAAAAGAATATCTATTAAAGCATGGCATGAGGAAAAACTGTGAGCTTCTTGAGTTCCTTGTGATTGCTATAATTCAGGGCACAGCTTGTAAATGTGATTCACTGTGGATGCATGTTCCTACTGTAGCATCTACCTGCCCAGCTGGAGAATGAGGCTGGACACACCTTGGACAGGTCAGCACCCTGTCACAAAGTCAACACATTAGAGTAGATGTCTGTGTTGAATGCATGGTCTGCCAACATACACTGCAATATATACTGTAGGTCTCCAGCAAGACGTCAGCCAGCTAGTGCTCCCCTTCTCTGGAGCAAGGCTCCTGCTGACATAGGACACTGTAACAGACCAGACAGCTGGAAATTTCAACCTAAAACTCACTCCTATTACTGGCAACTGCTTGGATGGTTTGAGTATTCAGTGTTTTATAGCACAGTCCATGTAGTCTTGCCAATAACACTAGATTGTGTTATTGGGCTACAGGCATCTTGTTCATTCTAGCCTTGTTTCTAGGTGTGTATGGAGGCTGCACAGACTGACTGCATTGTTGGCTATTGGTTGTGTATCTCCAGTGTTCAGTTGCTGGTTAAGGTTTCTTCCTCTAGAGCAGGGGTCGCAAACTCACAACCTGCTCTGGCCAATTTGGCACCCTAGGTGAAATCATGATTTTGTGCCCTCCAGTAACGCCCACCCCCCACGCATTTTTTCCTTTGTGTTTTTTTAAAGGTTTGGAAGGATAACCATTTCGGTGCCCTGGGCGAGATCGTTAGTTTGCATTCTTCTTCCCCTCCGACTGCGTTCCCTCTTTTTTTCCCCTGAAGGTATGGAGCGATGCCCTCCCCCAGCTGGTGGCGCCCTTTGAGACCACCTAGTTCGCCTATACCCAGAGCCAGCCCCGCTTAAGATGATATTTAGTGTCTCTCTATTTGATATCAAAATTAAATGTGCGACTTGAGTGTTTTTCTTTTAATGCCTTTTGGTCTGCCGTAGCCCAGGATCGTGACAGCTTCTGATGGTGTCATGTCATGTCTTTCTCAGAACCTTTTTGTTGAGCACAGGGGCACCCGACGTCTCTTATATGCTCAGAGAACGTGTCAGGCGGCTTGACATATCGGACCCACGGGAGACCAAGAGGTAAATATAAGTTTGTTTAATAGCAGATCGTTATCCAAGGTACAATCAGGCACAAAAGCAGACAGCATAAGTACAAAAGTAACAGGCAAAATGGTGATCAAAAGACAGGCTGGATCGTCACACTGTAAGCTCTATGGTACAAAAAGGACACGGCAAGGGAGAATCAAAACTGGCAACGCTCAGACACTAGGCGCACAAGATAAGATAATCTGGAAAAAACGATCTGACAAAGGCAAGAGGTGAGTACTGGGAACTAAATACCATGACTAATTACTGATTAATAACAGCTGATTAAGAACAGTTTTACTTTGTGACCGGAAGAAAAACTGGAACTTAACATGGTGGAGCAGAAAACTGGAAATAACTACAAATTAAACAGGAAATGGCATGAAAAACAGTAATAGAATGTGGAGATGTGTAAATGTATTTTCACTATAAGTTTAATAGTTCCTAATATTTTTTAGAAAATCTCCTGTGGCCCCTGGGAAATTTGAGTTTGAGACCTCTGATCTAGAGGCAGCGTTTTTTCTCTTCTGATGTGCGTTATTACATTCTGTCACAGGAAAACCTTACTGAGCTCTCAGGTTTCCAGCTTTTTTTCTGTTTTTCCTGTAAATCACACGTGCTGAACATAGTTAATTTCCACACGCAAACGAGCAAACATGAGCACTGCTACCGTCTAGAAGATGGTAAACGTTGCTTGTTTACATTCGTCTTTTAAATCATTGTTTGTTTTTTGAACAAACCCTTAAACATTAGTTTTTACTACTTTAAGCTAAAGCTAAAAATATTCATTCTTGAATATAAAGGAATTCTCTAATTATTCCACAGGTGAGCACCAAATCAAACCCACTTATCTTCATAAAAAATCTTTGCTTTGTTTCATTGCATCTTTGATCAGGTTTTTCCTGTTAAGTCACACACGTGAGGAGCAGCAGTTAAACCAGTATCATGTTAGGTTTACCAAACTGTAAGAGTGGATACAACTGTACCAACAATGCATACTGTGTGTATTAATAATATTTAATAATCAATAATGAAATTAGTTGCTAAAAGCCAGTATGGAATAGTTGATGGGATGCTCATTTTACGGTGTGGCGTAACAGCAACATGACCAGTTGTCGAGCTGCTTGTAAAAAAACCAACAGCAGGAGAAAGTTTGCGTCCCAAGTCCCCAATTGTTAGTCTTAAACAAGAAAGCCAACTGTAACCTGCAATTTATGCAAAAAAAAACAACACACTGATGTCATGGATGATGCAGCAGTAGCAACAGTGAAGATGGTACTGTTTCAAGTGCAACCATTAGTTTATTAAGTTATTTGTGCTTTAAAATAACAACAAATTTGGTCAAAGTGCTGTACACAAACATAGAAAGACAATAACTAAATAACAAATGTAAAACAACATAACAATAATAACAAAGTAATCGCAGTAAAAATGAGCAGAGATTGATGTGCCAACCTGAGTAAGCGAGGTGGGACATATGGGTGGAGCAGGTCAGACAGACAACACAGAAACTATTTAAGACTATTTAAACTCGAAGTTGAAATGCCTGCTGGGATACAGTTTAGCCCGGGATTATTCATGCCCCCTGGCAAATTCTGATTTAAAGTTACATGCTTACCATTTCTTCACCATTCGTGATGTGTTTTGATTGTTGTTATCGTGTTTAAATGCCTGGTGCAAAGGCTAAGTTTCTCTGCAGACTGTTTGACGTTGTTGTTGAAAATGTTATAGTATTTCTTCATTTTCATGCTGCTTTTTTCTGTTTACCAGCTAAAAAAACACTCCTAAAGCATTAGGGTTCCACCGCCATGGTTGATGTTGGGGATTCTTACAAATGAAGACTACATCATAGTAACCAAACATTTCAATTGTTGTATTATACAATATTATTATAATAATATTAAGATTAACATATAAGTATTATATGCATGAAAATATGATTTCAAATGATTGTGTTTTTAAAATTAACATAATGCAAATATGCTCAAACATATACTTTATTCAAAACCATGAAATAGCCTTTACTTGACATCTGTAAAACAGGTTGGTCAGTAAAAAGTAATCATGACTAATGCCTAAACTTTATGTAATTGAATTAAATGTAAATGTTGCATGTTAACTATTTCACCACTTTATGCTTACGTGAAATGTCTACTAAATTATAAGAAAATATATTAGAATATATTATAGTTATATTTCTTTTATACTTATCAGTGGGTATAACATTGGACTAGGAAGCAAAAGGTTGCCTCTTCAAGCCCACTTGGTTCTTGAGTAGGTCACTTCACAGTAGATTCCTGGGTATTCCACTAAAGCAAAGTTCAGATGTAGAGAATCAATAAATATATAATATAATAGGAAACTTCTCCTTATGTATAAATCTGTTTTTTGGACGACTATTGGATTAACTTGATGTATTCTTTATTCTTACAGTAAGTTAAGTAATTTAATGGCATAACCCTAACCTGACTGAAAGACTTTACATAAATGTTCTTACTATTGCTATTTATGTGATAAAATTACATTAAAAAGGGACATGTAATTAAATTACATTAAGTCCAAGTTTTAGGCCTGATTATTTTTTGGAGTGTACGTACGCATAAAATCATTGTGTAAGTCCTGCTCTACACAAATGTACAGATGTATCAATAACTACCATAGAAATGTGCATATATCTACGCAGCTCCCTGGCTACTGGGTACTTTCCCACAGCTATTGGTTCATTGGCGACAATAAAAGGTGAAACTAGGAAACTGTTAATCATGTGAAAATGATCGTCTTAAAATAATGGCTATAAAAACATGCGCAAAACGGTGCAAAACACATTCATAACCTTTGCTGTAGTCCTGTTACTGGATCTGTTAGAGGTTCTAACTAAGTGGTAAATGCCATAGTCCTGTTAATGGATCTGTTAGAGGTTCTAACTAAGTGGTACTGGAAATATTTTTTATTTGCAATATTTTGTTGCAATTTCAATAAGGTTATTCATATATTTAGTGACTATTAGATCTGATTCGGCATAGAGTATGAGTATAGGTTTATTTGGATGTTAGCATACAGTAAACCAAGCAGTTGAATTACAAGCAAAATACAATTTCATGCAATAATCCTTTATTATGTTCAACATGCTGGATGTCTGAAAACAAATTCAAACAAAACAATTCACTGTCAATACAAGTTGCAATGATGGAGAGACTGGCTGTGTAAATAGATTTTTCATTGTAAAGAAGGAATTTAGAAGCGCAAAATAGCAGTTATTTAGCCTTTTTTCAAGCACAATGGAGAATCATTATGAGTAAAAATTAAATTTAGGAAACTTTAACATATTATGTTATTGATGAAGCTATGTGAAATGCTTCACAGTCACCCACAGCTGCTGGAACTAGCTTTATAGTTGTAACCTGTCAGGCAGCATTTGGGGAAGGTTACTCCACAGGAACACATGTAATAACAACCTGGACTGTTTGGGTCGGCGTAATACCCATCACTCTTCCCCAGGCAGACACTAGGGGGTGAAGTAGTTGTAGCAGATTTAGTAGTTGTGGTCAGGGCAGTAGGTTTAGTAGTTGTAGTAGTTTTGGTGGGTTGAGTAGTTGTCGTAGGTTTAGTCGTTGTGGTCGGGGTAGTTGTAGTAGTTCTGGTTGGTGTAGTAGTTGTAGTAGTGGGAGCAGGGGTTGGGTTCGGGTTTGGTACACAGTTGCTAGAGCTTTTTTGGAAGATGTAACCTGTCAGGCAGCATCGGTTGAAGGTTCCTCCACAGGAACACATGTAGTAACAAGTGTCATTGTTTGGGTTGCCGTAATATCCATCACTCATCCCCTGGCAGAAACCAGGGATTGAAGTAGTTGTAATGCTTGTGGTAGACCGAGTAGTTGTAGTAGTTGTGGTCGGTGTAGTTGTAGATCTAGTAGTTGTAGCTGTGGGAGCAGGGGTTGTGTTTGGGTTTGGTACACACTTGCTGGAGCTTTCTTGGAAGATGTAACCTGTCAGGCAGCATCGGTTGAAGGTTCCTCCACAGGAACACATGTAGTAACAAGTGGCATCGTTTGGGTTGGCGTAATACCCATCACTGTTTCTAGCACAGTAATTGCCATCAACCACTCCAGAACTTGCAGTCGTGATGGTGGCTTAATATGAAGTAAGAAAAAAAAATGTCATTGCTTTTCTAATATTATTAGGTTCTTGGGTCAAGTAACTGCTGCTACAAAAAATGTCATGATAATGTTTTACACTCACCCAAACTGGTGACGATCAAACAGATACCTTAATACAGAAATGTAAACAGTAAATCATCAAATAAAAATAAAAAAGATATCTTGAATTTAATTAGAGTTTATGATTAAACCATTTAAAGTGAGCTTTTTTCCCTGTATTGTTCTTCAGATTTGTCTATCAACTGTACATCTGAAGCAGTTTTTCTCTGTTTTAATAACATAATGAGATGTTATTTCTACTTTCTAATTTAAATTATTTTTGTTTGACAACTATAACATACAGTAACAACATGCGTACATAACTAGGCTAAAGTTAGCAAGCGTTTACTGTGAGAATAAGATCATCATATGTGTGTAGGTTCCTGTAAGTGGCTTTTTACCCGCAGTCAGGATCATCCTGCACGTCTTGATACTATGTGGGGGGAAAAAAATTATGAATTTTGACATTTTCAACTTAATCACTTGCTTTTAGACCTGACAAGGATCATGACTAGACCATGTAACACACTCATTATAATTTCTTATAACTATACACATTAAATACAAATTGTAACAAAAATGGAAAAACAGTCTACAGTACCTGTTGCTTCAGGGTTTTCTAAAACATAGAACAGTGTGTTAGAGCACGTAAAACAGGAGGGATGAACAACTACAACATCAAGGAAACAAACTTACTATTCACAGATGAAGGTGAAGGAAGCAGCCGGTGGATGACTGACACCTGGCTGCATCTTATATTGGAGTGGTGGGCGGGCGTAGCACTGGGTGTGGAAGGTTGGAATGTCCAAAGCAATTAGACAAGAACTGGGAGGTAACCTCATATCAGGCATCTTATGGTATTTAAATCAAACAGGCCTTTGTCCTAAATAGGCTAATTCACTTAGTTATTGACGTGTGAGTTTCCATCAACATCAAACACCAAATATAGATTATTAAATTTTTGATCCAGAAAACTGAAAGAAAATTTAGGTTTATGACTTAAAATTGTCAAAAAATTTAAGTTCCTCAACTATAGTGAATGTTTATAAATGTATATCAGTCAGGACTCAGGGCTCCATTGTATATCAGCCAGGACTCTATCGCCTCAATCAGGTCTAGGGAGTACCCATCAGGTACCCATGGCATCTTGTCAAGCCTGTCAGAAAAGGCTGTAACCATTTTCAGCAAGTGTCTGTGTGCAGATGTTATCCATCTATCTCCTTTTATCCACCAAACGGGCTGAGATGTTACTGGTCAGTCGTTCAGTTTAGGTCATCCTCTGATGTAATTTCGTCAGCCAAGAGGCCATAGGCCCTAGGAGCACTTTTTGCTCCGCAGTCTGTGGACATGCTCTTTTATGCCCTTTTTCTGTAAATCTGTATAAATACTCACTCTCCTAAACTGTACCGCTGTTGTAACATGGTGTTTTCCCCATTGCAGGACAATAAAGTGTGTCCAAACAGGACACTGAAGCACTGTGAAGCTGTAGTGTTATATACGCTGACTCAACCTGCCTGGTGTTGAGTCCCATGTATAGGCCAGGGCTGACATCGCTTCCTATTTGCAAAACAGTGGCAACAAGCTCCTACATCCTAAATAAGTTTTGAAAAAAAAATATAGGTAGACATCTTCTTAGACAGTCGGGTCAAGTTTGTGACACGCTGCTACATGACATCTACAGTAGAAAGTTCCAGGGACTGCACATCATCTGATCAGCAAACATCCACAACTTTGCTTCAGACTCATGATAAGAGGCCTCAGACACCACCTTCTCTGAACTTCATCCAGTCTAAGCAGGGTGAATCCAGACACGTTTTACTATCAGGATGCAGATGACCATGCAGCTGTGGAACTACATTAAAATATGGGAATATTGTTTTTTGACAATTTGAATGCAGCTATAAGATTGTGGAAGCTGCTCCTTAGGCTGTGAGTAATAACTGCTTGTTAAGTAATGTTGTTAAAGTAGAGATACAGTCAAGAGGAAGATGCCTGGTGTGGTCTTCTCTGTAGGTCATTGATACTTAAACAGGATAAAGTGAGTGACAGACACAGGGACAGACACACATAGGTGTTTTCTGTTTTTTTCTGGAGCAAGCTGCCACACGTGAGACACAAATGGTCCAAATACTGACACTATGATTCACGCCTTATTTCTGGAATCATTTGTAGATACCCAGTTAATGGCCTAATTTCAGACATGTCAATGGCTGTGAGCCAACAGCACCTGCCCAAGTCAACACTTAGCAAAGACAATGAAAACAAAACTAATTAACCTACTAATTAACAAGTAGGACAGATTGGTCACCACAGAAACATCTACATGAACAGACATAAATAAGAAATAAAGATGTTTCACCGTGACAAAAGTTTTCAGTTTGTTGAAAATATAAACATGTTGTGCTAAAAGATGTGCAAACCTCAAACAATGTAAAACATAATGAAAAGACTGAAAGACCGTTTGAATTGAGGGCTTCATTTGAGGAATGTTACGATACCTTCAGATCAGCGCTGCCTGTGACTTGGTCTACACTGGAACCTTCAGTCACACCTTTAACTTCTGGGATTTCTGGGAAATACTGCAACAGGTAACAAGCTCCTTAATCGTGACAGTCAATACTTTTGTTTGACCTAGAAGTCAAGCGATGTGACGTGGGGCCACTTCCTTGTTCCTGAGAAGGTCTAATTGCTTTGGACATTCCAAAATTCCCCACCCAGTGCTACGCCCTTTGAGCAGCAACGATATACAGTGGTAGCAATTAAAAGTGTCGGCCTCCGCCGTGGATTGCTTTTGTGTTCCCTGCATCAGCACCTTGTTTACACGCGTGTATTACATCCTTTTGGCCTGTAGATGGCAATGGCCACTAATCAAGTCTTGGGTGGCCAAGTGGTTAAAATGCATGGCTGCAAAGCTTTATGTCATGGGTTGACTGAGTCTGAGTGGGAGCAGTCTTTCAAATTTAATTATTGGAAAAACAGCATTTCATTATTATCATTTGACCCACGTGATAACATCGTCGTATTATTTAATGCATGTATCGCCAAGACTATGAACCGCTAGTCGCCTGAGGTGGATGATTATAGTATTTAGTATGTTTATGTACGGAAGTAAGTTATGGCAATTTATGGCAGTTTAAAAACAAAAATAAGAAGCTGCATGCCTAGAACAGTACGCACTCCTGCGTGCAGCGTTGGATTTGTGGCAGACAATCTGCTACAAATTTAAAAAGTGAATAAGGATGATTTAGATCAGGGGTCGGCCACTCGTAACACCCATGTTTTCCATGGAAAAAGAAAACACTGGGAGCCGCGGGAATATTATATTATTTGAGAACATTCAACATTTGTTTTTTCCAAAGAAGACATAAAAGTCAGGGCTCAGAGGTTTAACATTTTATATTTTATTGACAGAAGATCGTAGCAATTGACAGCATACCTATTCAGCCCTCGTTCTCTTTTATACGAAATACGGACAACAATCAAATGTAAGCGTCATATTACGCCTTGTAAAACTATAAAAACTGTTCAGATTTTACAGATGATAAAACATTGTCAAAGCATTGACAAGGACAGCTAACTCACTTTTCCCTGCTTCAAACAGCTGCTGTCACTGAGAGCAACCCGTGTGGCATCACCGGTCAATCTGGAACTCAGGTCGAAGTCATCTGAGTACGAAACACATCACATATCATTCGATCTCGTGTTTCATTCAAGCGGCAGTCTGGAGCTCTCTGCTAAGACTGCTGCCCCGCAACCCATCCACAGATGAGCTTCGATTAAAAATTATTAAATTAAAAAAGCAGAGTTTTTTTGTTTTTCTCTAAACGAAAACACAGGTTTAAATCCAATTCCGTGTGTTATTGTTAAAAAGTATTTTTGCTCGATTCAAATCTGTTTGCCGCCCATAGCAAGAAAAAGGAGAAGCCGGTGATGGTGGATGGATGGGCGAATGGGAAATCAAATCAGTCAGGGGAATCAGTCACATCAGCCACTCATTCAGTTACAATGACACGCACAGTGAAAACAAATTCTCGCTACATCTAGTGGACCACTCCACCGTTCCTCTCATAGCCTGCATTTGCACATCCATACATTTGTGTATTGGTCACTCTCTGTCTGGACACATGACTCAAACACGTCACGTGTTTGTGTAAGAGTTTGATGTCTCCCACAAATTATAAGCAGAGGTAACGAGAGAACGACTTTTTTTGTTTTTCGTTTGTCTCTAAACAAAAAAACATCTTAACTCCAATTCCATGTCTTTTGTAAAAAACAAATACTTTTGCCTGGTTTATTGGTTTGTAAGGCGGTCCTTTGATTAAAATCTGTTTGTCGCTCATCGGAAGGGAAACTAAAACGCCGGTGAAAGTGGCGGGATGGACAGATGGGAAATGAAAATGTTAAAACGTACACGGGCGAAATAAGTGATCTCAGCTAGTTAGTTACAATGACGCGCACAGTCAAAACAAGTCAAACTGCTGTTCTGCAGACACAGAGTAAACATGTACAGTAGGAACAAACATGTTGCTGTAATGCTTCGCTGTTGATCTGCTGATTTCTGGCGTCCTGTCAAAATTACGATCGACAACTGCTGTAAAACAAATTCCTATGATTATTACGGTTATTTACGTAAAATGTATGACTATTGGAAAACATTCATTAACAAGTTGTGGAAGTTTAAATCTAAATAAGCGGCTGTAGTCGCAGATGGACTGCGCTCTACGTCTTTACTTGGCCATGCACATTCAAATTATATTAATTAAACCGCGACCCATAATCACGAATTATCCATCCATCCATTTTCTAAACCGCTTACTCCCTAATGCGGGGTCACGGGGGTGCTGGAGCCTAACCCAGCTGGCTATGGGCGAGAGGCAGGGTACACCCTGGACGGGTCACCAGTCCATCGCAGGGCAACACATAGACAGACAACCATTCACTCACACACTCACACCTACGGACAATGGAGAGAAGCCAATCAACCTAATGCACGTGGGAGGAAGCCGGAGAACCCGGAGAGAACCCACGCAAACACGGGGAGAACGAGCAAACTCCACACAGAAAGGCACGAGGGCCGCCTCCGGGAATCAAACCCAGAACCTTCTTGCTGTGACAGTGCTACCCACCGTGCCGCCATCACGGAATTATGTGAAGCCAATATGTTGTATCAGATGTTAGAGCGGTGGGTGTGTACATATTCTTAAGAGACGCCTTCTATTTAAAGACACAAAAAAGCTGAGGAGAATGAAAACAAGAACGTGTTGCTGCTGTGGCGCATGTCTGTTCTCAACCACACAGAACAATTATAACTTTGCAGTGAACAGAAAATAACTAAGCCATCAACAAGTTGTTGCCCTTCACACTCCCCACGTTTGAACACACAACAGATACTTAATAGTAAAAACTTAATAGTAAAATAGGTTTGGTGTAATATATATGTGTTACAGGTAGAAATGAACAGTCGGACCTCAGTTACGCTGTAGTGCTTTGGAGGCTTCTAACCAACACTGCGCCACCTGGTGGTTAAAACGACGTCCTGATTTTTTTCAGCCGGCTGCAGGATTAAAAATCTTTAGTCAGCGACGCACTCGCTGAACCATGGCGACGTGTTGGTACTGCAGTAAAAACGCTAGTCACTTCGGGCCTGCTATCTCGAGGTGCCTGCAGCACATCAGGTTTTACGACCAAGATCCCACAACGACACATAACCTTCCCACACAGCTCCACGTCTAGCTCCAAGTAGCCTATGTACAGTGGAAGCGGTTCAAAGTGACTAGGGTTTTTACTGCAGTACCGCCGCGTCGCCACGGTGCAGCAAGTGCGTCGCTGACTAAAGATTTTTAATCCTGCAGCCGGCTGGAAAAAATCAGGACGCTAGTCTCGTTTTAACCACCAGGTGGCGCAGCGTTGATTAGAAGCCTCCAAAGCACTACAGCGTAACTGAGGTCCGACTGTTCATTTCTACCTGTAACACACATATATTACACCAGACCTATTTTACTATTAAGTATCTGTTGTGTGCTCAAACATGGGGAGTGTGAAGGGCAACAACTTGTTGATGGCTTAGCTGTTTTCTGTTCACTGCGAAGTTATAATTATTCTGTGTGGTTTAAAACAGGCAGCGCCACAGCAGCAACACATTCTTGTTTTCATTCTCCTCAGCTTTTTCGTGTCTTTAAATAGAAGGCGTCTCTTAAAAATATGTACACACCCACCGCTCTAACATCTGATACAACATATTGGCTTCACATAATACCATGATTATGGGTCGCGGTTTAATTAATATAATTGAATGCGCAAGTAAAGACGTAGAGCGCAGTCCATCTGCGACTACAGCCGCTTATTTAGGTTTTAAACTTCCACAACTTGTTAATGAATGTTTTCCAATAGTCGTAGATTTTACGTAAATAACCGTAATAATCATAGGAATTTGTTTTACAGCAGTTGTCGGTCGTAATTTTGACAGGACGCCAGAAATCAGCAGATCTACAGCGACGCATTACAGCAACATGTTTGTTCCTACGCGTTTACTGTGTCTGCAGAACTGCAGTTTGACTTGTTTTGACTGTGCGTGTCCCTGTAACTGAGGCTGAGAGACTTATTCGACCCGTGTACGTTTCAACATTTTCATTTCCCATCCGTCCATCCAGCCACTTTCACCGGCGTTTTCGTTTCTCTTTCGATGAGCGGCAAACGGATTTTAATCAAAGCACCGCCTTACAAACCAATAAAACAGGCAAAAATATTTGTTTTTTACAAAAAGACACGGAATTGGAGTTAATATGTTTTATTGTTTAGAGACAAACGGAAAACAAAAAGTCGTTCTCTCGTTACCTCTGCATTTAATTTGGTGGAGACATCAATCTCTTACACAAACACGTGACGTGTTTCGGAGTCATGTGTCCAGACAGAGAGTGACCAATACACAAATGTATGGATGTGCAAATGCAGGCTACGAGAGGAACGGGGCAGTGGTGCACGAGATGTAGCGAGAATTTGTTTTGACTGTGCGTGTCATTGTAACTGAATGAGTGGCTGATGTGACTTATTCGCCCGTGTACGTTTCAAAACTTTGATTTCCCACCCGTCTATCTATCCTGAATAAAAGCACCGCATTACAAACCAATAAACTGAACAAAAATATTTTTTAACAAAAACACACGGACTTGAATTTTAAGCTGTTTTTTTTCGTTTAGAGAAAAACGAAAAACAAAAAACCTCTGCTTTTAATTTTTAATGGAAGCTCATCCGTGGACGGGTCGCGGGGCAGCAGTCGTAGCAGAGAGCTCCCGACTGCCGCTCGAATGAAACACGAGATCGAATGAAATGTGATGTGTTTCGTACTCAGATGACTTGGATCTGAGTTCGACCAAGCTTTTGCTTGTCTCATGTTTGCTCACAGTCGCAAAGGAAATCTACACACCCCTCCCCCTCCCCGTAGAGGCGCATAGACATGCTAATGTGTTGCTACTACTCGATCAGCAGGTGAGAAATACCTCAGCTCCGGGACAAAGCTCTGTGAGAGACTGGGCAGCATCGGGCGGCGTGATCAGCTGCAGGTCTAAGACTCATTAATGCAGCAAGTAGTTTGTTCTACATACGTTTACTCTGCAAAAATAAACGTATGTATTTATCGTAGCGTAGTCTAAGTTATTTGTAGCACTTCGACATTCGTTTAAAATATGCAGTGCTTTTTAAAATGAAAATACTAATATTATTATTTATTACCTTTATTGTGAACACAGTATGAATTGCACAATTTGGACTGGCGAAGATTTGCGCTTCTTTCATAATAATCATGGATAATCAAGGAAGAAACTGCAGTTCATATTTGTTATTCAGGGACGGTTTAATAAAGATTCAGTGTGGTTTTTGACTGAACTGTCAGCCAAGGTACGTGCATTATCAAATGAATGCGCCTGTCAGCGGGGAAGACATCAACTCTATTCAGTCGCTCTTCAGTCGCTGCTGCCGTCTCCTCCCCAGTTCACACACCTTAACACTAGGACTACTGGGTTTTCTAAATATACCAGTTCCTACTACAAGGTGTTCCTACGAAGTTAACCAGCTGTTTATTTCGTTATTACTCCTTTCACCTGTACCACATAAAGTCATTGCAGAGCTACAGCCATGTTCCCACAAAGTTAACCAGCTGTTTATTTCGTTATTCCCTCTTTCATGTCCGTCTGTTGAATGAAAGTGGGCGTGGCCATCCACGTACCAGAGCGGTGACACTGGGGGATGGGAAACGCTCATCAACACGCAGGACAAAGATCTGCGTTTCTCTGCTGCTACAGCCTCGGCTGCGTTGTGTTGTTAGTCTCCCTTTCACCTGTACCATATGAAATGTGTTCCTACGAAGTTGCTCAGCCGCTTTCAGAATTCCCCATGCAGGTTTGAACAGGGCAAACATTATTTTTATTTACAAAAAAAAATTAATACGTTTACAGATTGACCGGTGATGCCGCACAGGTTGCTCTCAGTTAAAACAGCTGTTTGAAGCAGGGAAAAGCGAGTTAGCTGTCCTTGTCGATGCCTTGACAATGTTTTATCATCGGTTAGATCTCTGAGCCCCGACTTTTATGTCTTCTTTGGATTAAAAAACAAATGTTGAATGTTCTCAAATAATATAATATTGCCGCCCTCCGCGGCTCCCAGTGTTTGTTTTTTTCATTTAAAACGTGGGTGTTACCGGTGGCAGACCTCTGGTCTAGATCATCCTTATTCACTTTTTTAAATTGTAGTAGTGTAACCTTAGTTAGTATTCCTTTTTATTTTTTTTATTTTATGTTTGGGAAACGTGACATTTCAGCTACTGTGATTTTATTTGTCATCAACATTAGTTCCTACCTGTCCTTGTTGACGGGGGACAAGAAAATGTGACGCGCGTTGGGTGAGAGCGGCGTAAAGAAAAAAGTGTACATGTGCCGTACTGTCTTGCCGTGTGGTGCATTAAAGAAGCATTCCACGTAAAGAAAATTGCCCGTACCAACAGCAAGAAATCAGGGTTACAGTAGCTTGTCTGCCATAAATCGAACGCTGCACGCGGGAGGGCGCACCGTTCAGCTTCCTATTTTCGGTTTTAAACTGCCATAATTTGCCATAATTTACTTACGTTCATAACTTCATACTATAACGCGACCAGCGGTTCATGGTCTTGGCGATTCATGCACTAAGTAATACAACATTGTCATCTCGTGATCACATGATGATGATGAGACGCTGTTTTTCCAATAATTAAAATAAAAAAACTGCTTCCACTCAGACTCGAACCCCGGACAAAAAAAAAACGTTGTGGCCATGCACGTTAACCACTAGGCCACCAAAGACCTGATCATTGGTTGTTCTACAAGAGCCTATATGACGTAAGCAACTACGATGTTTCAGGACCAAAAGTGGGAGTCAATCGCCACCTACAGGCCAGAAGGACGTAACACACTCCTCCTGCAGTACAAACCCGCCACTGACGCGGCAGATTTGAAACCCAAACACGGTGGGGGTAGACACTTTTACCGGCTGCCTCTGTAGGTGGTGGCCAGGCCATTTGCTGCCCTTAGCCGCAGCCAATTAGATCAACAAAGATGCTCCTGCCCCCAGGAGGCAAACTGTTCTGCAAAAAAACTCTCAAGGATGGTGGATACCATAGATCCACCAGACAAGTAACTGGAACCCCTCCGACTGAGACACAAATATATGGACATGTTTAATAGTTTTCGTCGTCAGGCAGGCAAAGGTCGGTGCACATTGGTAGCAGCAAAGGTACAGGTTAGGATCAGGCAGTCGGCAGTCAGAGAAAGGCTTGGTTTAACACTTACTACGGTATGAGGTCAGAGGCAAGGCAAGGTAACTAGGAAATGCTGGAATGCCGGCTGAGACAACTGGACAGGACGAATGCTGGTTCTTAAGTGCAGGGGAGTAATTGCTGATGGATTGCAAGTGGTGGCTAAGAAACCGGAAATAAAGCAGGCACTAATGCGAACGTTATTAGCAGGAAACTGCAGGAAACTGACATGAGCAATGACTATGCGTGTGAGTCTGTGACAAAACCTACAATAAGAAAGAGGTAGTGGATACATGGAACTCGCATTTTTCTGCTTTTACGTACTTGTGCTCCAGTAGCTTCTTCAGGACCAGGACGTGGCCACAATGTTCCTCTTCACTCTGGGAGAAAACAAGGATGTCATCTAACTATACAAAAACGAAAATGTTAATCATAGGGCTCAAGACATCATTTACCAGGGCCTGGAACATTGCTGGCACATCCAAATGGCATGACTAGGCATTCGTAGTGACCGGTGGGGGTGTCTTTCACTTGTCCCCCTCCCGGATACGCAGCAGATGAAATGTGTTTCTCATGTCGAGCTTGGTGAAGACCTTTCCTTCAGCTAGGAGCTCAAAGGCAGACGAGAGCAAAGGCAAAGGGAGGAGTCCCGGACGGTGATGGCATTGAGCCCTCTGTAATCAACGCAGAGCCGCAAAGACCTGTCCTTATTCCCCACCAAGAAGGAGGAGGATAGGCAGATCAGGTCCTGCGGTGCGGCGGAAGGCTGGTTGCTCTTACCTTGCTGAAAACGGCTCGGAGGTCATGATAGCAGACAGGAACACCAGCTAGATCGGTTACCTCCACAGGTGTGGCTCGGGATGGATCTGCCATGACCTCTGACCCCATCAAAAACATGACTCCCGGCAGTTGGGCGTGGTTCGATGCGATGGCCCCCTCGTACCGCCACGTTGAGAGGGGCCGCTGGGTTGTGAGACGGAGGTCAAGGGTGGCAAGGGGGACGTGGCCCGCTCCTCCTCTCTGTGTTTGCGGTCACTGCTCCACAACCGGCGATCTACTTTGATGGCGGGGGCGATGAGTTCATCCAACCCAGAAGGAAACTCGGTGGCCACCAGGCTGTTCTTGACTCGACACGCTAAACCCTCTAGGAAAACGTCACTCAAGGCGGTGGGGTCCCACCTCTGCGGCTAACCTGCGGCCGTATTCAGCCACGAATTGGTCACCCTGTCGGACACTCGTCAACTTCTGGGCTGCTTCACATCCCGGTGTAATTTCCTGGAATATGCGGTTCAGCGCTTTGCCGAAGGCAGAGAAGGTGCTCAAACAGGCGGAATTATATTGACATTCAGCTGTGGCCCACAACTCCGCTTTGCCCGACAAGTGGGAAACTGCGTATGTGACTTTGGCTCGCTAGGTGGGAAAATCAGGGGCGTGCAGCTCGAACTGGATTTTGCACCGTTTTGAGTGATAAAAGCTTGACAGTCACCTGAATCTCCGGAGAAGCACGCTGGGGCTCCCAGGAGGACATTTGGTGCAAGAGAACGCGGTGCTGGAGACGCGGAAGCAGCTGGAGCGGGGTGAGTAGCTTCAGCTGTTTGCCATATGCATCCATCTGCGCCTCCTGTCAGGCGTGAGCTAACACGCCGGCCTTCTCCTCCTGTTTGCATATTCGCTCCGCTTGGGTTTGGAGCTCGGTTCATGTCTGGCCAGATTGTTCTGTCATGGCGTTCAAGGCAGCGGACCCACATGCACAGCAGAGGCAGAGCTTAGATAATGAAGGTGCTTAATAGTTTTTGTGGTCAGGCAGGCAAAGGTTGGTACACAGTGGTAGCAGAAAAGGTACAGGTTAGGATCAGGCAGTCGGCGGTCAAAGACAGGCTTGGTTAAACACTAATGGCGGAATAAAGTCAGAGGCAAGGTAGGAGACAGGGTCAGGATAACAAGGGTCATACACGGTGCAAGGTAACTCGGAAATGCTGGAATGCTGGCTGAGACAACGTAGACAGTCTGGCTACTGGACAGGACGAATTCTTGTGCTAAAGTGCTTAGGCAATTGGTGATGGATTGCAGGTGGTGGCTAAGAGACCAGAGGTAAAGCGGGAACTATTGTGAACAGTTAAACAGGAAGCAGAATAGAATAAGGGAGGAAACTGACATGAGCAATGACTATGCGTGTGAGTCCGTGACAGAGCCTAAGGATTCCCCTTCTGAGTTGTGGCTCTGCAGCTCACTGGGATCTAGTTTTTCGTTTGCTATGCTGCCTGAATCGATCTGTTTCTAGTGGGGCGCTGACCATTCGCTACACATGGTTGTCGATGATGAGCGTGTTCACTAGCACAGTCTCTAGCAAAATGGCCAGGTTGCTGGCAAGTTCATTAAACTGTTCTTGCTGTAGTTTCATCAAATTAATCACATGTACCTACAGTAAGTGGGTTCTCCTGCCCGGGCAGAAGATCCAGTCTGAACGCTACTGCTGCACCATATGCTGAGTTCAGGGATGAACTCCGCTCCCTAAAACCACCTGGCAACCCCTCTCGTTCCCACCTCATGGCCTCCAAATGCAACTCCAACAATGAAATTGTAGGCTGTTGGCGAACACATTGCCTCAGAGTCCTACGCAGAGAACCAATCAAGGACATGCTCCATAAACTGGTCATGAAGCAATACCGCTGACTTAGGCATCCCATCTGGGGCCTGCTGTTTAACTTGTGCTATAAGGGCCATAAGGGCCAGAGAGACTCCTGTAGAGTCTTACCCTCAAGCTGATACCGGGAGAAGAACCGCTGCTGTAAGGCAATATAAGATTGGTTACAACCGTAAAGTTCTGTTGGAATGGCGAGCACTTTTTTTAAATCACCCCGCTTGGCACTTGAGTAAAACTTAATTTCCTCTCGAGCCTCTTCTTCTAAATGGTCATAAATAGAAAGAGCCTGGTCAGTGACAGATAGGTGTCAAGCATGTACACATGCCTCAATTTCCTCAGTCCACTCAGTCAACCCTTAACCTGTATTACCGTTAAACATGGAGCACTTACGGTCCCGAGGTATAACAGCCAGCCGCTCGGTTCCGCGGTAGCCACCAATGATATAGCTGGAGCACCTGAGGGAGACACAACCTCGCAGACATCCGAACCTGCTACGTGGCCTGAACGGAGACGCGCAATATCTGCTTGAAGCTGTAAAACCCGGTCTTTTAGCTGCTGCAACTACTCCTCCATACTTAAGGGGGAAAGGGTCGGGGCTCTACTAACGAGAAAGAAACGAAAAAAACAAAAAAAAAACAACAACAACGGGCTGCTGTTCGGGCTTCACAATATAAACAATATTACTAACTATCAATACAACAGTTTAAATGCGAACACATCTCAACAAGATTAAACACTTTAACACTCTGCCCCTTTAAATAGCAATCCTGCCATCTGTGCCAAAATGTGACAGGACGGCAAGAGCCCGCACGGGCCAGGGAAAGCAGAGGAGGCCTTTAACAACTGACAATATTTATTCTTTAAAATTCATGGCACAATTAAAATACACCAGACACGAGTTAAGTTAATAAGTAATATATACACACCAAAAAGCAATACATACCAAAATCACGCCATGCATCCACGATACCACAGCAAACAAAAACAAACAAAATAACAAAATAGAAACCAAAGCAAAACCAAATAACCTATACTAAGTTAACAAAATAGAAATGGGTCAACAGTTATAATGCACAGACACAGACACAGTTAGCAGTACAGTTCACCTGTACTTAAAAGCATTTTTAATGAGAGTCTGAGCTTCTTGTTGCTCCTCTTAACAAAGCTCATGATTCATGGTCCCTTTTAAATGCCTCAACACCGGCCCGCCTCCCAGGGAGCCAATTATTTCCAGCCTTGCCTGGCAGGTGGGTGGGACAAACTTCCACACCACCACACTGCCGTGCTGTCAATTCTGTTTTTGTCCTAGACCACGTCTCCAGCCTAGTCCTCGCTGTTTCTGCCAGGCTGTGCAACTATTGCCTGCCTTTGACTTTAGCCTGCCTCATCCCTGTCTGTATTGTTAACAACCGTTGTATTGATCAACGCCTAAATTCTGCAGTTGGGTGCAGGTAGACATACTTATCGTTCTCACAACGGAGCACTGGTGGCTTGACAAAGGCAAAGGAAGCTCCTGAACAGACTGAGCGCTGTACGTGAGGAGCTGGAGCTTGCACTACACATCGTTCCCGCCAATGCTTTGTCCCCCCACCCGACGCCAACCCCTGTCACTGCAGCGCTGAAAATGGGCTTTTCATAAATTGCTATTATGAAATTAAAGCAAGAATGAAATCAGGCTTCAAAGGATGTCATCTTTCCACAGAACAGACAGACAAATTCCTCTTCGAACATGTAGTGGAAAGTCAGGCGCAAATGTTTGTTTCAGGACAGGGGTGGCCAACCCGTCAGGTCCCGCCCCATTTTTTTACCGTGTTACTGCAAAGAGCCACATCGTGCACATGGACACACATGAACATCACCCATCCCTTCCTCTTCCTCTTTCTCTCTCTGTCTGTCTCTCTGACTCCTCTCGAATAAGAGAGACAGACAGGAGTCTGGAACTACTGTAATAGCCCCTTACTGTCAGCCCTGCGATCTGCAGGGTAAAGTGAGTGAGTGTTTGGTCAAATTTATTGAAATGTAAGTTGAGGTTCGTTGACCCTGCTCAGGTCCACCTCAGCCTGTGGGTGTGGAGCTTTGTTGCCAGAGATGGTTTTAAGGCTTCTCCACACCTCACTGATGTTGTTCTGCTGCAGCTGCTCCTCCGTCTTCCTCTATCTTCCTTCTGCAGCTGGCCTTCCCCTAACAGATTTTTCTTCTCAGCTCCTTCTGCAGATACATTCTCACACCCCCCTTCGCTTGGTCACATTCGTGGGGAGGGTAGGTCTCCGGCCTGCCGTCCATGTGGCCCCAGGCAGGGACTGCAGCTCCTCCTGAGCCCCGCTCAACTCCCCCAACCCGGGGGAAGCAGAGGGCAGCGGAAAAGGCACCCCAGAACCATGCAACCCAGCTTGGACGTGAGTGTGTGGAACTAAAGTGCACTGAAGGTGGGTGACACCTCCAGGAGCACGACCGCTGGCTGAGGGTGTGTCCCCCGAACAGTGCCCCCTCTCACCCTAAAGGTCTTTTTACAGTTAAAACTGGGTGGTGATCTCTCCACCAGGGCCAGTGGGCGAGGCCACAACTGGCCTCAGCCCCAGGCCCCAGTAAAAGAGCCCACCCCCGGCCCTAAATGTATGTGTATGTGGCTAAGTATGAGGAACTTTGGTAGATTGTCAATTCTCCGAGGGGTCCAGCTGTGGTGGAAATTTTCCATAAAGAAGTAGATGAGAGAGAGTTGTCCTTTTGTGCGATTTATTGAAATAATATAGAAAATAAAAATAATGGGGAAAGCAAATAAAAAGCATGGATGTTGATCGTGCACATCAACAAACCAAAAACCAGCTGGGGAGATCAGTGCACACACCACGAAGCAAAGAGCCCACGATCCTCAAGTTTCTTCTTCCTTTTAGCTTCTCTGTCCGACTAGGGTGGAATGTCTTTCTAACCCAATCAAATTACATGCACCATCTCCTCCCTGTCGCAGTGTGTGTGAAGATATTTACATTCTCACACCTGCATTGCTGACGTCCGAATATCTGTGAGAAAGGAGCACCAAGTCTCAACAGACAGAGACACAACTCCCTGACCTTGGGTTTGGGAGCTAGAGTTGAGAGTCTATCAGGCAGAGACAACCATTGAACAATCTAGGTCAAATGTCAAATGCATACAGTAAGACAAAACAAGATATTAATTGCAGAACATAAGTCATAAATCATATAATAACTGCATAGAAGTAAGGAAGAGACATAGAAATAAGGAAGAGACAATTTTTCCCATAACACCAGCAGACAGAGCCATCAATGTGAAGGCTCCGTCCACTGGCCCCCCCGGAAGGAGCCCCCAGATTCCTGGACGAGTGTGTATGACTAATGCAATTAAAACTGCAGAGCATCCCACTTGGGAGGGACGGAACCACTTCCCGGTAGCCCCAGTCCCTCCATCAGCAGGACGCCCCTTGCAGACCTAAGTGGATGAATGTGGAGAAATGTATTTGGGAAGCAGAGCACCAGGGTCCGCAGAGCCAGGTTCCTGACTGGCTCTGCTACCCAACCCACCACACCCCACAACCCCCAGCCAGGAAGAGACAGCTGAGACCCAGGGACCGCAGTACTACTACCCAGGCGCCACACGCAGTGCGCACTCTGCATCGCTCTGAGAGAGGATGCTTCTGGTTTTAGCTATATTTGTAAGGTGAAAGTAGGCGGTTCTGGAGATTTGTTTAATGTATGATGTAAAAGAGAGATTCTAGTCAAAGATGAGACCAAGGTTCCTCACAGTAGAATCTGAAGCTAATTTTATGCCATCCAGGGTGGCTGTCTGACTCAATAGTGTCTCTCTCAGATTTTTAGGCCCAACAATAAGAATTTCAGTTTTATCTGAATTTAGTTGAAGGAAGTTTTGGGACATCCAGGATTTGATGTCTTTTAAAGAACCCTGAATTTTGACTAGTTGATCTGTTTCATTTGGTTCCAAGGACATATATAGCTGAGTATCAGTTTTAGAACGCACAATGACTTGTTTAACTTGCACACTAGTCACACTAGTCCGGTTTTTGACTTTATTCGGAAAGCCTCTAGTTGTTCCATATAAACGTCACAATCAATAAGAGCATGCAAATACGCTGTCTTTACATCCATCTAATGCAATTCTAAGTCATATTGTGCTGCTATCTGCATTAAGCTGCATACTAATCTCATATCTGCTGTTGGGGAAGTCTTCCTGTAATCTATTCCCTCAAGGCTGTAGCCTTTTGCCACGTACCTGGCCTTATGTATTTTTGACCCATCTGCATTTTTTTTCAATGTATATACCCCCCCAATGCATCTTTACTGTCTGAGAGTGGACATAAGGTACAGTATATGTAGCATTTTCTTTTAGACAATTTAGCTCTGATGACCTTATGGCTTCTCCAAAGGTTTGCTCTATAGCAATAGTCTACATAAACTGACGTGTTATCATCACACTGCATTTTACACTCAAACTTTTAGGTATCTCTACTTTGGAGGTTTTCTCTCCCTGTCCTAAGAACGGCTACTGTGGCTACTCCTTTCCTGTACTGGTTGAGTCTCTTCACAGTGCTCTGGCTCTGCATCTTGGACTCTCAGTGTATCTTTGTCTGTAGGTATGAGGGGCACGGGCCTCTCCTCATAATCATCCTCCTCAATCGGCTCTGTCTGTGTCTGATGCTCAGCTGTGCTTTTGAACTTTCTCTGTTTCTGAGTCTTTCAGGTTTGCATTCATGTATACAGTTTGGTTTGAAATTTTCCTGTTGCCATAATTGGGAATTGAACCTGAGACTCTAGGTTTCAGAGGCAATGACTTTAATCACTCACATTTCTAAAGATGTGTCTGCTTAAGCCCTCAGACATACTGTATACTTTAGCCTGTAGCTGCTTCAAAGCTCAGAGTTCCAGAATTCTTCCTGTAGAGTCTAATGCATTTGTCTGTGAGACTTTTTAGGAGAAACGCAGAAGACCTACATTTTAAAATTGTGACTGTGGCCACAATGATTAGTCTTCAAGCATAAAACTGCTACCAGTTGCTCATTAAAGCCTTGGCATTCATAAAGTACTGTAAAACTTTGATACCTATTATGGTTTTGCTGTAACAAGCCTGTTTAGCAGAGGTGCAACTCTGCTTTCACAGAGCAAAGAGAATGGAGCTGATTTTTCCGCCTTTCGTCTGAAACCGGCGCAGTTGCAACTTTTACTGACAGGTAAATTTTAATTTTTTAGATAAAAATAGCAATATTTCTACCTTAAACTGGTTTATTATGACCAGTTAATGAGACTATTTTACCATTTAACAATTACTTATACATGCTTCTTCCATATTCTTTCAAAATAAACGCACCAATTTAATTTATCAGCTTTTTTGACATTTTTATGCCTCTGAATGGGTAATGACTGCTAATTAATAAGACTGTTTTACAGTTTAGCAATTGTTCGCGCACATTTTCCAAATACTTTCAAAATAAAAGTTTCACATTTTGATTTTGACTGCTTAAATATGACTACTTAATGAGACTACTTTATAGTTTAGTAATATTACCTGCACGTTTTGTCTATATCCTTTCAAAATAAGACCACCAATTTAAATCGTTAGCTAAATATAGCAATATTTCTGCTTTCAGGTAAGGTAATGCAATTTTACACATAAAGCTTGTGTTTTGTTCAAAGACCTGATGTACAGATATTGAGGAACTTCATATTAATATTAACTATTTCATGTTTTATGTTTTCTGTGGGAGCAAAGAGTTTAGGGCTTTTATTGACAACCCTTTGCTTTTCAGACTAAGCATTAAAATATAATTAAATTACATAAAGTCCAAGTTTCACGTTCATAAATAAGCCAAAAGTTTTCCGAGTTCAACGCTGGTGAAGCTGCAAAGCTCAACAAGGACTTAAATGCACATTCTAACAGGTGACCGAAATCAATAATCAAGATCGCAGCTGACAAATGACATTTGAGAAAAAAAACAAACACAAGAGGGGCGTGGAGAACCAAAAACCCGTGAGCACCTCTAGTGACGCCAAGGGGCCAATTGTCACATACAGTAGTTTACAAATATTTACAAATGTTTTGTTAATGTTTCAATAAACATTATCCAATGCATTATAAAGGCATTATTGCTGAACATTATTATAAAGTGTTATTGTTTCTTCTCATTTGCGAGTAAACCATGCAGCTTTGTCAGCCTGTCTGCCTGTGAGTTAGGCACCATGTTTCAGGGCTTCAGCCTGTTGAATGAGGCTAAAGCCTTTTGCTACTACTGCAGTGTTCAAGTGGTGACGTCTGAAACAGTGTTGAGATGTCCAGATTTAAAATAAGTTTGCATGAAGAAGCATAAACAGGCACTCCTAAGCTCCACGATGAATCGTCAGATACAGTAAGTGCAAGGGAGAAGCTCCACTCAAGTGATGTATAAACGATACACTTCTACACATGAAATGTACTGAATGGTAAAACTCAGTGAATAAAATTTTATTCCAGCACACAATTATTCAGCAACAAAAACATTTTTATTTTAGGTTCCATATCTACAGTATAGGCAGAGCATGTTATTAATACTCTGTGTGCATTTACATTGTCTCACTCCCTGGCGCACATCAGCCAGTTTCTATTAACGTTTGTTTCAGTCTCCTAAACGTTCAGTTTTTGAACTTTTTTGGCCTAACACCAAAGATCCCAGCTTCTAGTGCTCCACATTTCAATATAACCCACAACCCTGAATCTGAATCACTTTGTTTGCTCCCTGTGGGTCATCTGCCATAGTGTCACAGTAGTGACTGCACTTTCTCAGTGTGGCCTTTCCTGAATCAACAGAAAATAAGGAAAAACTGACTTTGATGTGGTATTATTGTTATTTTATTGTGATTTATTCCTTTGTTTTAGTACAGTTTACAATTAGATAGACACAGGTTGTTTATGGACATACAATGTGCAGTGGTTGCATTAAATGCATGCAAATGCATCCTGTGAATCAGTGTAAGCACATTAAGCAACCAGTGACCAAGACAGATGCACCATCAGTGGCAGAATTAGCTAACATGTCCCTGAACAGAGAAGCAACAAAGCCCAACAAGACTCCACAAAAAGCATAGTTGTGTTACATATTGATACATGGGTGAAATTGCTGAGTGAATGCAGAGCAAAGACAACAGGTATTTAAGCATTTTCAGGACGGACACAGTTGTTGACTTTAGGGGTGAAGATCGTGCCTTGTGGGCATGGCATGATGTAGGTTCTTCCACCGACACACCAGTAGTATTTGGAGTAGTCGTTTGTGTAACAATAGTAGCCATCTTGCTTGTTCTGGCAGTAGGGATCGTAGGGAGTGGTAGTAGGAGATGTCGTTTTTGTGGCAGGACATGGGTTGTTTGGGTAGTCACAGCAGTCACAGGGAGCTCTATAGACCAGTCCTGATGCTGGGCAAGGTGTGCTGTAGGTCAGCTGATTGGAACACTGGTAGAATGAATTTGGGTTGGCTGCATTGATGTAGTTGCCATCTGTCCTCCCAGTACAGAACCCTGCAGGGCATCCATTAGTGCTAGTGCTGATACAGCTAGCACTGGTGGTTCTGGCTGAAGAGGAAACATGGGAAGTATTTAAAAAACACACAGTTGCTGCCTGCACTATAGAGTAGTAATAGTAAATGTCAGGTGTTTAACACTTACCCAAGCTGGCGATAATCAAACAGAGGCCTTTAAAGTACAAGGCTCAGTCAGTATCACATCAACAACAATGTCACAGTAATGTTTACACATGCTTTCCTCCATTAGCCACTACTTTAAAGTGGTTGAGGGCAAGTCAACCATTTTGATGTTGTTATTGCATCAGTTGCAGAAACTGAGCTTTGGAGGTTTGGTGAGGAAGCGAGTACCAGGTGAGTGCCTCCTTACCTGCAGTCAGGATCATCCTGCACATGTTGTTACTGTGTGGATTAAACAGAGATGTCAGTAAATGATTGTGTGACAAGGATCACAGATGGCAGCTGAATGAAAGTAGGAAAAGGTCCAGTACCTGTTGATTCAGCGTCTCCTAAACACAGAAAGAAGCATTAGAGCAGGTAAAGCAGTGAACAGTCCAACATGTGAATATTCAGAAGACACTTACAAAGTTGAAGATAAAGGAAGCAGCTTCTGTATCCTGTCTGTGACTGATGGTGACTGACACACTCTTATATCGGTGCAGCTCAAAGGGCGTAGCACTGGGTGGGGAATGTTGGAATGTCCCAAGCAATTAGACCTTTTCAGGAACAGGGAAGTGGCCCCACGTCACATCGCTTGACTTCTAGGTCAAACCGTTGACTGTCACGATCCATTAGCTTGTTACCTGTTGCAGTACCTTCCAGAAATCCCAGAAGTTAAAGGTGGGACTGAAAGTTCCAGTGTAGACCAAGTCACAGGCAGCGCTGATCGGAAGGTATAGTAACATTCCTCAAAGGAAGCTCTCAGGTCAAAAAGCCTTGTTGTTTTCATTATGTTTTACATCGTTTAAGGTTTGCATTTCTTATGTTTGTGTTATCAGACAAACTGAAAACCTAAAACATCTTTATTTTATATTTATGTGTTTGCGTGTAGATGATTCTGTGGTGAGCAGTCTGTCCTACTTGTTAATTGGTAGTTTTGTTTTCATTGTCTCGGCTAATTGCTGACTTGGGCAGGTGCTGTTGGCTCACAGCCATTGACATGTCTGAAATCAGGCCATTAACTGGGTGTCTACAAATGATTCCAGAAATAAGCCATGAATCATACTGTCGGTATTTGGACCATTTGTGTCTCACGTGTGGCAGCTTGTTCCAGAAAAAACAAGAAAACACTGAATATGTCTGTCAATCACTTCATCCTGCTTAGGTGTCACAGTTTGGGACTTCAGTTCCGGTTTTACTTTAAAAAGACTTCCTGCTACACTCACACCACAGCTGTTTTTTACCACCGGTCACACACCTGACAATAATTAGCCATCAGCCCCAGTACTTAGTCTCACCCTCACACACAAGTCAGTTGCCAGATTGTTGCGTGCATTTCACCACATTCCAGTGTCCTTGTTCTTGTCTAGCTTCATGATCCTGACACTTGTTTCGACCACAGTTAACGATTCCTGCCTGCTCCTTGTCTGCCTTGTCAACCGATCCTGTCTGGTAATGACTCTGCCTGTTCTTTAACCACGAGACAGTCTAATCCTGCACTGTACCGCAATTCGAGCCTGCATGTTAACGAACCCTGCCTGCTGAGACTGCCTGATCCCCTGTACCTTAATCCTGCGCTTACCTGTGAATAAACCCTTTTAACTACCATCATCTACGGTTGTCTGTGCCGTGCATGTGGGTCCGTCACCTTCGGAAAACGGTATGCATCTTTCTCTTGACTGTGTCTACTTCTAAATTCACAACCTTCTTGAACAAGCAGTTACTGTATTAGTTACAGTTTGAGGAGCAGCTTAATGTTGGAAAACATGTTTGAATGACATGTTGGAAAACCAGGACACAAACCTTTCCCTGAGTCAGATGGATTTTTATCTCATAGCTGCATTAAAAATGTCAAAAACCAAACTTTACCCTTCCTTAACAATATTCCCACCTTTTCATGTGGTTCCACAGCTGCATGGTTGTTGGGGGACCTCATCTGTATAATCTGTTATTAACAGAATTATTATTAAGGTCCCACATGCTCAAACAAAGGAGGCACTGCGGCCTGCATGTAATGTCTTCATCCTGATAGTAGTGAGTGAGAACAAAGAGATTTCAAATCTCAGCGCCAAAACCAGGCGCCAGGCTGGGGACCCATACCTGGCTCCCCAGCTGACATCCAACTCCCGCTGACACAAGCGGCAAACAGCGGGGAAACTTGGATGTCAGCCATCCTGATTGGACCAAACAATAGGACGGGCGTGACCAAAAACACGGTTATAAAAGTCGCCGTGACCGAAGACTCGTCCCTTGTTCTCTTCGACCCTCTCCCTGCCCCACCTGGAGCTTCCCTCTGCACGCCTGAAGCCTCCACCGCAGCCAGCAGCTGAACTAACGGAGACGTCGTCAAAGAGAACGGGCCTGATCACCCATCTACTTCCAGCCATCCGGCAGGAAACCGCCAGCGTAACCGCCTCACTCGCCGCCGCATCAGCTGATCACGACGCGATCACCGCGACGCACACCTGGACCGGACCGGATTGCAACAGCGCAAGCTCGCACGCAACGCCGGATCTTCTCACCAGGATTGAGCAGTAAGGCAGAGGCATTCTTAAGTCTGAGCAGAGTAGAACTCTTAGGGTATCAGTAATTGTTTTATTGTTGTGTTGTTTCTTTTCCTGCACAAACGATCTGACCGCTGTGTATTTCTGCAGTCACGTGACTGTAACGCTGTTACCGATCTACATGAATCTAAGAGATGCACATTGAAGTGTTGTAACCTGTGTGCACCAATGTGCACCTGTGATTTTGCTAGCTTAAGTGCTTTATTGTGTTACTGTTGCGGTGCTCTGTTTCTGCTGCGCCCACGCCAAGCGCACGTTTCAACCACTGCACGCTTCCGCGATCACGTGACTATATCGCAGAATATAGCCCCACGTGCTTGTGTGACCACAAGCCTTATCTACGCTAGTCCCACTTCACACTCCTTTACACGCTTCTTTTACCTGTGAGCGCCAGACACGCGCTCTCCATTCAAAGGGCTCACCGGCACACGCGCGCAGCTGTGCCACCTCACCACGCCCCTAAAGGGGGGCGTGCTCTCCCTCCTCCTCCTTTCTCTCTCTCTCCCACACACACACACACACACACACACACACACACACACACACACACACACACACACACACACACACACACACACAGTACGTCCAGACGAACACACCATAAGATGAAGTTATGATTTGCTGAGTTATTCAAGATAGTGTTGACACTAGAGTTAATATTATTGTTTAATAAAGCGTTCATAATTTAATTGGTCGTTGTCTGTAATTATTTGTATATGGTTTTGCAGCACTGGTGAATTGAGTCGGCTATGGTACGGAGTTCATCCTTCAGCCAACTTAAATACAAATGAGACTGTATTGGCTATTCCAAATTGGTTATTGGCCCCTGGTAACAGGGTGGTGCCCCATAAATTAAGTAATTGTTAATTCAATTAATAATTATTAAATCAATAATAGTAAGTGTTTCACTTACCAAACTATAGACATTTGTCATATAGTTATATATATTTAAGCTAATAACCAAGATTTGTGAATCTAAATTATAAACATAATTGGTATCTCCAATCAGGAGCTATAAATCCCATTATTATAATTTGTGCTCCTCGCATATCCCCAACATGGTGTAATGGAAACAATTGTACCTTTGTGCTTCTTGTGTTCTTTTCTCATTCTGTAAAGCAACCATGTGCTCTGTACTTGATTAGGCTCAGCAATGAACATTCTTGGACCCATCAAGTACTGACATCTAATGTTCTGTTTGATTAACTGAACTGAACGAAGATGACTTGGAGCAAAGTTGTGGATGTTTGCTTGATGTTCTGCTGATCAGATGCTGTGGAGTCCCTGGACCTTTCTACTGTAGGTGTCATGGGTGTCATGGCATGACAGCATCATGGGTGGTTCCTCCTCCTGCATCTCTCTGAATTCCTTTCCTACTTCAACTTTCTTTAGACAGAACCACATGTGTTATAAGAAGTGATTTAGGTGCTCACACCCATACATTTGTTTTAATGATTACCATACAGTAGCTGTGGTATGATTAGTTGCATCACTTTTCTAATTAGAATAATATTCACTGTTAAGGGAAAAACGTGTCTTCCTTATTCTATGCAGTGATTTTAGGGTTTATGACTTATGCCTTGCAATTAATATGTTGTGTTTTGTTTACTTCTGTTTTATGTACAGTACTTGACATTTCACCTAGATTATTCAATGGTTGTCTCTGCCTGATAGACTCTGAGCTCTAGCTCCCAAACCCAAGGCCAAGGAGTTGTTTCTCTCTGTTGAGCCTGTCTGTTGAGGCTCCTTCCTTTCTGATAGTTGGACGTCAGTGATGCAGGTGTGAGAATGTAAACATCTCCACACACACGGCGACAGGGATGAGATGGTGCATGCATCTGATTGGGCTACACAGACGTTCAACCGTAGTCGGACAGAGGGGTTCAAAGGCAGAAACAACTTGAGGATTGTGGGCTCTTTGCATCACACCTTCGTGGTGTGTGCACTGATCTTCTACACCTCCTCTGATACCATCCTAGTTGGACCATTACAGGACCAACCAGGGCACTGGGCGATCGTTAAGGAGTTCAGGAAGAAGCACTGGAACTCAAAACGGTGGTGAGGCCCCTTTCAGGTCCTTCTGACGACCCACACGGCTGTGAAGGTCGCAGAGAGAGCGACTTGGATCCACTCCATCTACTGCGGGAAGGTTCCGGATCCAACAGACGACCCTCCAGCTACACCACATGGAGAAAACCACCACTAACGAAAAGAACTAAGAAGGACGACCCTCGCTGTGCTCACACACGGACTGAGGCGAGGCTGCGTTGACCATTCAGCTAAAGGTGTAAGCCAAGCGCCACCTGAAGCTGCGCCGGTGAATTACACTGTCAGACCATACATCTACACACACGTTCCTGAGAAAACACACACACGAGCAGCCTTGAGTTGCCGACGCCGGACGTTGTGTAGACTCGTCACATCACGGGAGTGACAGTGACTCAGACGACATTGGGAGGAAACCTGGCGGTGATAACAAATCCCAAGTGTCTCTGTGATCAGCTGATCACAACCCAACGAACTCTAACGGACTGTTAATGCGTCAACACACAGGTTGGAAACAATCTAACGCCACGGTTTAACAGGACGAAGCAGATTGTTATGAGACATCAATTGTAACCATGCTGTTAGACTTTATTTTATCTTGCTCTGATTATTGCCTTGATCATGATGATGTTGTTTCCATTTAACTTTACACACTATTTTTCAATGAGAAGTTAAGATATATAGATGAGTTAAAATATCCTAAAGTTGATTTGGTGGTTGATTTGCTCACAATCACCTTAGTCACTGCTACAATTACTTTTTATCCTTCATCTACAGATGATAGAGGGTATAAGACAACACAAGCAGCAATATGCATCATCATTCTGGTTAATCCCTGATTCTCCTATTCACTTTAGACCCAAATGTACAATTAAAGATCTGAAAGCATTAAAACTAGCTCAAATTATATGAAACAGAACCCCACCGGAAACGTATGACTAACGTAAATTAATTGTCTTTATTACAGTACAATCGAATGGCCGTAGACATGTTGTTAGTAGAGAAAAGAGGCGTTTGTGTTTTGTTCGTGGGGCCTGTTGTCCTGAATAACATTGATTCGAATAATACTGTGGCGAAGGCGCTCCACGGCCTTCAGAGTCTCATCTGAAATGGTTTTCAGTTGTTGACTTGGCAAATGCCTTCTTCAGTTTTCCTGTTTATCCAGAGAGTCAATTCTGGTTTGCGTTTCAGTTCAAAGCCCGTACGTGGACATAGACCAGGCTGTGTCAGGGGTATGTGGAGTCACCCACCATCTTTAATGAGGCACTCAGACAGAGTGTTGAACACCTTTCACTTACTGCGGGAAGCTCTTTGTTGCAGTACAGTACGTGGATGATATCATTGTCTGCAGTCCCACAAAGGATCAATGTGAAAAAGTGGTTTTGTTGAAATATTTAGCTGCTGAAGGCCACAAAGCTAGCTTGTCCAAACACCAGTTTGTCCAGCAAGAAGTTACTTTCCTTGGACATGTTATCACAGCAGCTGGGAAATCAATCTCACCCAAAAGAGTTGAAGCTATCCAGACTATCCCAAGGCTGCTCACAAAGCGACAAATGATGGCTTTCTTGGGAATGTGTTCATATTGTCGATACTTTATTCCCAATTATGCTGTCCTCGAAGCACCTTTGAGGGGGAAATCATTGCAATCTCATGACAACATTCATTGGAGTCCTAAAGCAAAGGTAGGCTTTGTAAATTTAAAGCTCACTTTGCAGACTGCTCCAACTTTGGGTCTTCCAGACCCTACTCAACCATTTGTCCTGAATCCAGCTACTGTATTTTGCTGCCTACTCCTGAAGACGGTGAACCCCATGATTGTGTTGCTTCTCTCCAACAGGTGTGCACACCGAGACCTGACCTTCAGGAGACACCTTTGACTAACCCTGATCTTGTGCGTTTCACAGATAGATCTTTTTCTAGAGACCCTGATACTGGTGCTCCTCGTGTGGGCTATGCAGTTTGCACAGCGCATGATTCTCTCTCTGCACTCCAATCTTTTTCAACTCCACAGGAACAAGCGCATTGGAAGACGTGTGGAGCAACGTTCCAGGATGATGTGCTGTGGGGAAGGTTCGGAAGTGGGTTGGACCCTTCCAAGTGCTGATGATCACACATACGGCTGTGAGGGTTGCAGAGAGGACAACGTGGATCCATGCAAGCTACTGCAGGAAGGTTCCAGAACCGGTAGATGACATCCCAACAGCTGTCTACCAGGACAACGGCTCGGATCAAGGCAGAGGCACCAATGACCAGCACAGTGAGAGAGGCACATACATAAGTGACTTCTGGTCACCTACGAGGGACTACGAGGGAAACTCATCGCTACATGTTTGTACAGTGCAATAGTGTCTCTGGTGACAAAGGGAGGGAAACCTAACGGTGATAACGAAACTCCCTGTGACACTATAAGGACCAGTTGCTCGGGTGAACTCCATACAAACTGGTTGGCTATTGTATTGACACTCTGGACAAGGACAAGACAACACGCAGTGATGCAGCAATAAAGGACTGTAAGAAATAATTTGTGTTGTTGTATGGGGTGCCAAATGTAAAAGTAGCACCTATAACTAGTTTTCTCACATTTAACTAAATGACAAAACATGTTTTCTCACATTTAGTTAAATGTGCAAAAGTCTAAATGTAAATGTTAAATATAAATGTAAATGTAAAATATAAATGTAAATGTTAAATGTTAAATCTAAATGTTAAATGTTAAATATAAATGTTAACTGTTAAATGTAAATGTTAAATGTTAAATCTAAATGTTAAATGTTAAATCTAAATGTTAAATGTTAAATGTAAATGTTAAATGCAAATGTTAAATGTTAAATGTTAAATGTAAATGTTAAATGTTAAATGTTAAATGTAAATGTTAAATGTTAAATGTAAATGTTAAATGTTAAATGTTAAATGTAAATGTTAAATGTTAAATGTTGGCCGAGTGTAAAACTGAATATTTATGAATGGGCAAGTAGACTCCATCCTTACCCTCAAACAGCGCTGGTCACAAGATCAGTGACGCGGACTCAAACACGTCAAACAGTACGCATAGCTCCGCCCACATCTGACTCTGGATCGGTGCACGAAAATACTGGAGAGAAGCCTGAAGTCGAAGCCATCATGGCCGCCAGCTCCGACTCCCTCCCGTTGGGGGAGATTGAACGGGCTGTAACGGCGGGCTGAGGCTCCGCTTCAAACTGTCGTTCTGTCGTAAACACCATTAATGAGGAGTCAAGTAGGTTTAAAAAGAATATTTCTGTGGCGCCGGTGGAGAATTAGTTGGCTAACTATACTAGCTAGCCGAAGTTACGTCCAGGCTAAAAACAAAAGTTTCCAGATCAGATGTGGGCGGGGTTTGCGCGCACTGTTTGAGGTGATTGAGTTTGCGTCTCTGATCTGAGACCAGTGCTGTTTGAGGGTAGGGATGGAGTCTACTTGCCCATTCATGAATATTCAGTTTTACACTCGGCCAACATTTAACATTTACATTTAACATTTAACATTTAACATTTACATTTAACATTTAACATTTAACATTTAACATTTACATTTAACATTGACATTTAACATTTAGCATTTAGCATTTAACATTTAACATTTACATTTAACATTTAGAATTTAACATTTACATTTAACATTTACATTTAACATTTACATTTAACATTTAACATTTACATTTAACATTTAACATTTAACATTTACATTTAACATTTACATTTAACATTTACATTTAGACTTTTGCACATTTAACTAAATGTGAGAAAACATGTTGTGTCATTTAGTTAAATGTGAGAAAACTAGTTATAGGTGCTCCTTTTACATTTGGCACCCCATATTGTTGCACCCATTACTGTTGATGACTGTGGTACAGATTTGTTCTCACGGGACAAAGATCACCGTGAGACTTCATCTGATGCTAGTGATGACTCTGACACCGAAAAAGACTGTGTAAATAGTGATAGTTATGGTCTCTCTTGTGATAGAACTTATAAATGTAATCCAATGAGTAATGTTATTTGTTCGATGTGTTATGAAACATTGCATTTAGTATAGGATGATCACATCTATGAACAATGTTCTTTGTATGTTACACGTTTCACTGAGTTGTTACAATTTGACTCCTAAGCAAGAATGTAGATATTAAGGGAGGCACAAAGAGAAAGATTTCAGAACTACACTCTTGCAGGGCAACTGCACCTTTTCCTGTGTACTTCTCTTCTTGCAAGAATAAACCAACAGAAAGACAACTTTGATTGACTCTTATTAATTCATCAGTTCCCAACATTTTCTGCCTCTACAGGAGCTTGGTATGTGGTATGCTAGGCTGGCAGACCTGGCAGATAGTTTTCAACGTCTGATAAACAGCAAAAGTTGCGTTGACATTGCTCCCATTTTCCACGACATACTGTGTCGTGGATAGATGAGCTTCTGAAGCCTGAATGGTATAAAACTAAAAACAGAGCTTAATTAACCCCTGTTCAGGAAGAGCTTTGTTTGTGTCCTTCATTTCCTGCCAGGTGTACAAACAGGTTTCACTGAATAAGTAAAAATATTAAAGGAAAGAAAATTCTGAAAGTTTATTTCATTCCTATTTGAGATGACTCAAATGAGACTGTGATGATAATGACTGTATATTGTTATTATAGGCTACAGAGTTTCATTTTGTAACATCTGTTGTGGTGGAAATTTTCCTTAAAGAAGCAGATGAGAGAGTTGTCCTTTTGTGCGATTTATTGAAATAATAAAGAAAATAAAAATAATGGGGAAAGCAAATAAAAAGCATGGATGTTGATCGTGCACATCAACAAACCAAAAACCAGCTGGGGAGATCAGTGCACACACCACGAAGGTGTGATGCAAAGAGCCCACGATCCTCAAGTTGTTTCTGCCTTTTAGCTTCTCTGTCCGACTAGGGTGGAATGTCTTTCCAACCCAATCAAATTACATGCACCATCTCCTCCCTGTCACAGTGTGTGTGAAGACACAACTCCCCGACCTTGGGTTTGGGAGCTAGAGTTGAAAGTCATTCAGGCAGAGACAACCATTGAACAATGTAGGTGAAATGTCAAATGCATACAGTAAGACAAAACATAAGATATTAATTGCAGAACATAAGTCATAAATCATATAATAACTGCATAGACATAAGGAAGAAACAATTTTTCCCATAACACTCCCCCCTTTTGATTACACATTAATCAAACACTAAAATAATAAAAATTGACAACATCACACTGTAATAATAAAAGATCCTTGCAAATGAAACAGGGTTTTAACTCATCAAGATTCAAAATACACCTTCACATAAAATGCAAGTAACTTGGGTTGGGAGCTGTTTTTGGTGGGTAGTTACTGTATACAAGAATAACCTCTGTAGTGGCATGTGAAGAAAATAAGCCTATAATCATATTTGTATCTTATTATATTTTGTGGTCAGATAGCCTAAGACCATCGTCAAAGTCATTACGTGAATTAGAGTTGGGGTTTTTGAACATAGTGCATTGTGCCATTTGATACGAGAGTGTTGCTGAGGTTGCATGCATGATGAGACCTCTAACCAGTGGGATAACGCAAAAACCCAACAAGAGAATCACAGCCATCTCAATGATAAAGGACACAGCTGCGGACATGAGAACAGATTTCCATTTTCCAGACATTTCGTCTAGCCAATTTCAAGGGAAAGAACCTATGCCAGAGTTAGCTGAGATTCTGAAGGCCGTGGAGCGCCTTCGCCACAGTACCATTAGAATCAGTGTTATTCAGAATGTAAGTACAACATGCCTCTCCGAACATAACTCTTTTCTCTGCTAACAATGTGTCTATGGCCATTCAATTGTAATGTAATAAAGACAACTAGAAAAAGTAATTTCTCGAGAAATTACGTGGGAGAGCTGATCTGCTGCCGCAACGATGACAAACGCTGATTAAGCTGCTGACGTCAAAAAGTTGACTACGTCCAAAAGTTGACTACGGCAAAACGATGAAAACGAGAAAACGATGACAAAGATTAAAACAATGACAAAAGATGGCGATTAAAAAGATGATGATTAAAAAGATGACCAAGGTCATACTAAGACAAGATTAAAATATGACAATGACTCAAAAGTTGACCAAGGTAAAAAGATGTCAAAGATTAAAAAGTTGACCAAGGTGCATTGTTGACAATCATAAATAAGCTGACTAGCTTTTTGATTTGAAGAAAGTATTTGTAAATAATTACCTAACTGTGTAATCGTTTAATAAGTAGTAGATATTTACCAGTCAGAAACAAAAATCTTGCCATTTAAGGTAATGAATTACATTGGTGCTTTTATTTTGAAGGGATTTAGAGGTTGTGTGTGGGCAATTACTAAACTATAAAATAGTCATTAGATAGTCATAATTTATCATTCAACAGCAAGAATGGCCTTATTGAGGCAAAAGATTTAGATTTAGCCCTTTCAGAATAAAAGCACCCTAATAAGTTTGAGTGGCTATTTACTGAACTCTAAAGTAGTCTCATTAACGATTGGTAAGTATTCAGAACCACAAACTTTCTAATCAATCTTGCCATTAAAGGTAATAAATTGTAATTGGTGCTTTTTTTAAAATGATTTAGAGGAAATGTGTGGGGGTAATAGCGTAACTGTCAATTAGTTTTTAAATAATCAGAATTACCCATTCAAAGGCAAAAACAGTGCAGTTAAAGCTAATAATTGGCATTGGTGCTTTTATTTTGAAAGGATGTAGAGGAAACGTGTGGGTAATTACTAAACTGTTAATCTATCTTTAAATAGTCATAATTGCCCATCTAAAAGCAGAAATATTGCTATTAAAGCTAATTATTTGGCTTTGTGCTTTTATTTTGAAAGGATTTAGAGGAAGTGTGTGCTTAATTACTACACAATCCAATAGTGTAGTTGAGTAATCAGTAATAAGCATGGAACTGCTGTCTACACTGAGCATCAGGAGTTTGACCTGTCAGTCAAATCTGCAGCTGCGCCGTCGCCATGGAGACGAAAGGCGGGAAAATCAGGCTCACTCTGCTCTGTAAAAGCAGAGTTTCACCCTGTGTAAATAGGCTTGTTTCAGCTAAACCATGATAGTTATCACAAAGATTATTTCATTTTACGAGTCCCAAGGCTTCAATGAGCAAATGGTGTGAATTTTATGTTTGAGGACAAAAGCTTGTAGCCACAGTGGCAATTTCAAAATATGTCTCCTCTGTTTTTCTCCCCAGACGTCTGCGGAAAATTATCATTAGAGTCTATGGGAGAATTTCGGGATCTCTCTGCGCTTTGAGGTTGATAGCGACTAAAGTATAGGTCTGAGGGTAAAGCCAGACACATCATTAGAAAGAAGACAAGTATGACTACGATTTAGTGAAGTAATTACGTTGATAGAGTAAAAATTGTGACTGTAGTGACGAGTTAGAGACAGAAGTTCTGTCTTAAAAAAGCGCACCTTCTCACTGTAGCTGTGACATCACGCACTCTAGCAGACGCAATACACACTAATGGAAAAGCTGAAAATTTAACAAAAACCACACGATATTTAAACGCTCACAAGTCAAAAACTATAAAAGATACGAGGACGCTGATTTACACAGAGAACGCTGAAAGATGATAGACGCTTTTGACGTTGAAATGACGTTTCTACGCCAAAGTATGACGATGACAGAAGCTGACGAAAAGAGGCAAGTTGACAAAACGTTGAACGATAATTCCCATAGACGACCATTATAAAAAAAACGACGGAAAAAGTTCAATAACGTTAAAAGTTGAAAAGCTGAAAACGTGAAAAGTAATAGCCCCCATCTCCTAAAGACGACACACGTTTAGAAAGTTGAACGACGATTCTACGATGAAGCGTTGAGACGATGAAAGCGACCGAAAAACGGGGCGAAATAATAATAACTAGAAAAAGTAATTTCTCGAGAAATTACGTGGGAGAGCTGATCTGCTGCCGCAACGATGACAAACGCTGATTAAGCTGCTGACGTCAAAAAGTTGACTACGGCAAAACGATGAAAACGAGAAAACGATGACAAAGATTAAAATGATGACAAAAGATGGCGATTAAAAAGATGATGATTAAAAAGATGACCAAGGTCATACTATGACAATATTAAAGAGATGACAATGATTCAAAAGTTGACCACGGTTAAAAGATGTCAAAGATTAAAAGGTTGACCAATGTGCATTGTTGACAATCATAAATAAGCTGACTATCTTTTTGATTTGAAGAAAGTATTTGTAAATAATTACCTAACTGTGTAATATTTTAATAACTAGTAGAAATTTACCAGTCAAAAACAAAAATCTTGCCATTTAGGGTAATAAATTACATTGGTGCTTTTATTTTGAAAGGATTTAGAGGTTGTGTGTGGGCGATTACTAAACTATAAAATAGTCATTAGATAGTCATAATTTATCATTCAATAGCAAGAATAGCCCTATTAAAGCAAAAGATTTAGATTTAGCCCTTTCAGAATAAAAGCACCCTAATAAGTTTGAGTGGCTATTTACTGAACTCTAAAGTAGTCCCATTAACGATTGGTAAGTATTCAGAACCACAAATTTTTTAATCAATCTTGCCATTAAAGGTAA
Source organism: Betta splendens (assembly GCF_900634795.4). Lineage (NCBI taxonomy): Eukaryota > Metazoa > Chordata > Actinopteri > Anabantiformes > Osphronemidae > Betta > Betta splendens. The sequence continues at coordinate 4,956,243 of NC_040890.2, forward strand.
TAAATTGTAATTGGTGCTTTTATTTTGAAAGGATTTAGAGGAAATGTGTGGGGGGTAATAGCGTAACTGTCAATTAGTCTTTAATTACCCATTCAAAGGCAAAAACAGTGCAGTTAAAGCTAATAATTGGCATTGGTGCTTTTATTTTGAAAGGATGTAAAGGGAGCATGTGTGGGTAATTACTAAACTGTTAATCTATCTTTAAATAGTCATAATTACCCATCTAAAAGCAGAAATATTGCTATTAAAGCTAATTATTTGGCTTGGTGCTTTTATTTTGAAAGGATTTAGAGGAAGTGTGTGCTTAATTACTACACAATCCAATATTGTAGTTGAGTAATCAATAATAAGCATGGAACTGCTCTGTACACAGAGCATCAGCAGTTTGACCTGTCAGTGAAATCTGCAGCTGCGCCGTCGCCATGGAGACGAAAGGCGGGAAAATCAGGCTCACTCTGCTCTGTAAAAGCAGAGTTTCACCCTGTATAAACAGGCTTGTTCCAGCTAAACCATGATAGTTATCACAAAAATTATTTCATTTTACGAGTCCCAAGGCTTCAATGAGCAAATGGTGTGAATTTTATGTTTGAGGATAAAAGCTTGTAGCCACAGTGGCAATTTCAAAATATGTCTCCTCTGTTTTTCTCCCCAGACGTCTGCCGAAAATTATCATTAGAGTCAATGGGAGAATTTCGGGATCTCTCTGCGCTTTGAGGTTGATAGCGACTAAAGTATAGGTCTGAGGGTATATCCAGACACATCATTAGAAAGAAGACAAGTATGACTACGATTTAGTGAAGTAAATATGTTGATAGAGTAAAAATTGTGGCTGTAGTGACGAGTTAGAGACAGAAGTTCTGTCTTAAAAAAGCGCACCTTCTCACTGTAGCTGTGACATCACGCACTCTAACTGACCCAATACACACTAATGGAAAAGCTGAAAATTTAACAAAAACCACACAATATTTAAACGCTCACAAGTCGAAAACTATAAAAGATATGAGGACGCTGATTTACACAGAGAACGATGAAAGATGATAGACGCTTTTGACGTTGAAATGACGTTTCTACGCCAAAGTATGACGATGATAGACGCTGATGAAAAGAGGGAAGTTTACAGAAAGTTGAACGATGATTCCCATAGACGACCATTATAAAAAAACGACGAAAAACGTTAAATAACGTTAAAAGTTGAAAAGCTGAAAACGTGAAAAGTAATAGCCTGCATCGTCTAACGATGACGCACGTTTAGAACGTTGAACGATGATTCTACGATGAAGCGTTGAGAAGTAGATAGCGACCGAAAAACGGGCGAAATAATAAGAATAACTAGAAAAAGTAATTTCTCGAGAAATTACGTGGGAGAGCTGATCTGCTGCCGCAACGATGACAAACGCTGATTAAGCTGCTGACGTCAAAAAGTTGACTACGGCAAAACGATGAAAACGATGAAAACGATGAAAACGAGAAAAAACGTTGACAAAGATTAAAACGATGACAAAAGATGGCGATTAAAAAGATGATGATTAAAAAGATGACCAAGGTCATACTATGACAATATTAAAGAGATGACAATGATTCAAAAGTTGACCACGGTTAAAAGATGTCAAAGATTAAAAAGTTGACCAAGGGGCATTGTTGACAATCATAAATAAGCTGACTATCTTTTTGATTTGAAGAAAGTATTTGTAAATAATTACCTAACTGTGTAATATTTTAATAACTAGTAGAAATTTACCAGTCAGAAACAAAAATCTTGCCATTTAGGTATTAAATTACATTGGTGCTTTTATTTTGAAAGGATTTAGAGGTTGTGTGTGGGCGATTACTAAACTATAAAATAGTCATTAGATAGTCATAATTTATCATTCAATAGCAAGAATAGCCCTATTAAAGCAAAAGATTTAGATTTAGCCCTTTCAGAATAAAAGCACCCTAATAAGTTTGAGTGGCTATTTACTGAACTCTAAAGTAGTCCCATTAACGATTGGTAAGCATTCAGAACCACAAATTTTTTTAATCAATCTTGCCATTAAAGGTAATAAATTGTAATTGGTGCTTTTATTTTGAAAGGATTTAGAGGAAATGTGTGGGGGTAATAGCGTAACTGTCAATTAGTCTTTAATTACCCATTAATATCATAATTACCCATTCAAAGGCAAAAGCAGTGCAGTTAAAGCTAATAATTGGCATTGGTGCTTTTATTTTGAAAGGATGTAGAGGAAGCACGTGTGGGTAATTACTAAACTGTTAATTCTATCTTTAAATAGTCATAATTACCCATCTAAAAGTTGAAATATTGCTATTAAAGCTAATTATTTGGCTTGGTGCTTTTATTTTGAAAGGATTTAGAGGAAGTGTGTGCTTAATTACTACACAATCCAATAGTGTAGCTGAGTAATCAGTAATAAGCATGGAACTGCTGTCTACACTGAGCATCAGCAGTTTGACCTGTCAGTCAAATCTGCAGCTGCGCCGTCGCCATGGAGACGAAAGGCGGGAAAATCAGGCTCACTCTGCTCTGTAAAAGCAGAGTTTCACCCTGTATAAACAGGCTTGTTCCAGCTAAACCATGATAGTTATCACAAAAATTATTTCATTTTACGAGTCCCAAGGCTTCAATGAGCAAATGGTGTGAATTTTATGTTTAAGGACAAAAGCTTGTAGCCACAGTGGCAATTTCAAAATATGTCTCCTCTGTTTTTCTCCCCAGACGTCTGCCGAAAATTATCATTAGAGTCTATGGGAGAATTTCGGGATCTCTCTGCGCTTTGAGGTTGATAGCGACTAAAGTATAGGTCTGAGGGTATATCCAGACACATCATTAGAAAGAAGACAAGTATGACTACGATTTAGTGAAGTAATTATGTTGATAGAGTAAAAATTGTGGCTGTAGTGACGAGTTAGAGACAGAAGTTCTGTCTTAAAAAGGCGCACCTTCTCACTGTAGCTGTGACATCACGCACTCTAACTGACCCAATACACACTAATGGAAAAGCTGAAAATTTAACAAAAACCACACCATATTTAAACGCTCACAAGTCGAAAACTATAAAAGATACGAGGACGCTGATTTACACGGAGAACGCTGAAAGATGATAGACGCTTTTGACGTTGAAATGACGTTTCTACGCCAAAGTATGACGATGACAGAAGCTGACGAAAAGAGGCAAGTTGACAAAAGTTGAACGATGATTCCCATAGACGACCATTATAAAAAAACGACGAAAAACGTTGAATAACGTTAAAAGTTGAAAAGCTGAAAACGTGAAAAGTAATAGCCCCCATCCCCTAAAGACGACACATGTTTAGAAAGTTGAACGGCGATTCTACGACGAAGCGTTGAGACGATGAAAGCGACCGAAAAACGGGGCGAAATAATAAGAATAATAATAATAAAGAGCGAAGATCTCAATAGTGTGAGAGCTGTTCAGCTCTCCCACTAACTAGAAAAAGTAATTTCTCGAGAAATTACGTGGGAGAGCTGATCTGCTGCCGCAACGATGACAAACGCTGATTAAGCTGCTGACGTCAAAAAGTTGACTACGGCCAAAAGACGATGAAAACGATGAAAACGAGAAAACGATTGACAAAGATTAAAACGATGACAAAAGATGGCGATTAAAAAGATGATGATTAAAAAGATGACCAAGGTCATACTATGACAATATTAAAGAGATGACAATGATTCAAAAGTTGACCAAGGTTAAAAGATGTCAAAGATTAAAAGGTTGACCAATGTGCATTGTTGACAATCATAAATAAGCTGACTATCTTTTTGATTTGAAGAAAGTATTTGTAAATAATTACCTAACTGTGTAATATTTTAATAACTAGTAGAAATTTACCAGTCAGAAACAAAAATCTTGCCATTTAGGTAATAAATTACATTGGTGCTTTTATTTTGAAAGGATTTAGAGGTTGTGTGTGGGCGATTACTAAACTATAAAATAGTCATTAGATAGTCATAATTTATCATTCAATAGCAAGAATAGCCCTATTAAAGCAAAAGATTTAGATTTAGCCCTTTCAGAATAAAAGCACCCTAATAAGTTTGAGTGGCTATTTACTGAACTCTAAAGTAGTCTCATTAACGATTGGTTAGTATTCAGAACCACAAACTTTCTAATCAATCTTGCCATTAAAAGTAAAAAATTGTAATTGGTGCTTTTATTTTGAAAGGATTTAGAGGAAATGTGTGGGGGTAATAGCGTAACTGTCAACTAGTCTTTAATTACCCATTAATAATCATAATTACCCATTCAAAGGCAAAAACAGTGCAGTAAAAGCTAATAATTGGCATTGGTGCTTTTATTTTGAAAGGATGTAGAGGAAGCATGTGTGGGTCATTACTAAACTGTTAATCTATATTTAAATAGTCATAATTACCCATCTAAAAGCAGAAATATTGCTATTAAAGCTAATTATTTGGCTTGGTGCTTTTATTTTGAAAGGATTTAGAGGAAGTGTGTGCTTAATTACTACACAATCCAATAGTGTAGTTGAGTAATCAGTAATAAGCATGGAACTGCTGTCTACACTGAGCATCAGCAGTTTGACCTGTCAGTGAAATCTGCAGCTGCGCCGTCGCCATGGAGACGAAAGGCGGGAAAATCAGGCTCACTCTGCTCTGTAAAAGCAGAGTTTCACCCTGTATAAACAGGCTTGTTTCAGCTAAACCATGATAGTTATCACAAAAATTATTTCATTTTACGAGTCCCAAGGCTTCAATGAGCAAATGGTGTGAATTTTATGTTTAAGGACAAAAGCTTGTAGCCACAGTGGCAATTTCAAAATATGTCTCCTCTGTTTTTCTCCTCAGACGTCTGCCAAAAATTATCATTAGAGTCAATGGGAGAATTTCAGGATCTCTCTGCACTTTGAGGTCGATAGCGACTAAAGTATAGGTCTGAGGGTATATCCAGACACATCATTAGAAAGAAGACAAGTATGACTACGATTTAGTGAAGTAATTACGTTGATAGAGTAAAAATTGTGGCTGTAGTGACGAGTTAGAGACAGAAGTTCTGTCTTAAAAAAGCGTACCTTCTCACTGTAGCTGTGACATCACGCACTCTAGCATGACGCAATACACACTAATGGAAAAGCTGAAAATTTAACAAAAACCACACGATATTAAAACGCTCACAAGTTGAAAACTATAAAAGATACGAGGACGCTGATTTACACGGAGAACGGTGAAAGATGATAGATGCTTTTGACGTTGAAATGACGTTTCTACGCCAAAGTATGACGATGATAGACGCTGATGAAAAGAGGGAAGTTGACAGAAAGTTGAACGATGATTCCCATAGACGACCATTATAAAAAAACGACGAAAAACGTTGAATAACGTTAAAAGTTGAAAAGCTGAAAACGTGAAAAGTAATAGCCTGCATCGTCTAACGATGACGCACGTTTAGAACGTTGAACGATGATTCTACAATGAAGCGTTGAGAAGTAGATAGCGACCGAAAAACGGGGCGAAATAATAAGAATAATAATAACTAGAAAAAGTAATTTCTCGAGAAATTACGTGGGAGAGCTGATCTGCTGCCGCAACGATGACAAACGTTGATTAAGCTGCTGACGTCAAAAAAGTTGACTACGTCCAAAAGTTGACTACGGCAAAGCGATGAAAACGTTGACAAAGATTAAAACGATGACAAAAGATGGCGATTAAAAACATGATGATTAAAAAGATGACCAAGGTCATACTAAGACAAGATTAAAATATGACAATGACTCAAAAGTTGACCAAGGTAAAAAGATGTCAAAGATTAAAAAGTTGACCAGAGTGCATTGTTGACAATCATAAATAAGCTCACTATCTTTTTGATTTGAAGAAAGTATTTGTAAATAATTACCTAACTGTGTAATAGTTTAATACCTATTAAAAATTTACCAGTCAGAAACAAAAATCTTGCCATTTAAGATAATAAATTACATTGGTGCTTTTATTTTGAAAGGATTTAGAGGTTGTGTGTGAGTGATTACTAAACTATAAAATAGTCATTAGATAGTCATAATTTATCATTCACTAGCAAGAATAGCCCTATTAAAGCAAAAAATTTAGATTAAGCCCTTTCAGAATAAAAGCACCCTAATAAGTGTGAGTGGTTATTTGCTGAACTCTTAAATAGTCTCATTAAAAATTGGTAAGTATTCAGAACCAGAAATGTTCTAATCAATCTTGCCATTAAAAGGTAATAAATTGTAATTGGTGCTTTTATTTTGAAAGGATTTAGAGGAAATGTGTGGGGGTAATAGCGTACCTGTTAATTAGTCTTTAAATAATCATAATTAACCATTCAAAGGCAAAAACAGTGCAGCTAAAGCTAATAAATTGCATTGGTGCTTTTATTTGAAAGGACGTATAGGAAGCATGTGTGGGTAATTACTAAACTGTTAATGTATCTTTAAATAGTCATAATTACCCATCTAAAAGCAGAAATATTGCTATTAAAGCTAATTATTTGGCTTGGTGCTTTTATTTTGAAAGGATTTAGAGGAAGTGTGTGCTTAATTACTACACAATCCAATAGTGTAGTTGAGTAATCAGTAATAAGCATGGAAACTGCTGTCTACACTGAGCATCAGGAGTTTGACCTGTCAGTGAAATCTGCAGCTGCGCCGTCGCCATGGAGACGAAAGGCGGGAAAATCAGGCTCACTCTGCTCTGTAAAAGCAGAGTTTCACCCTGTATAAACAGGCTTGTTTCAGCTAAACCATGATAGTTATCACAAAAATTATTTCATTTTACGAGTCCCAAGGCTTCAATGAGCAAATGGTGTGAATTTTATGTTTAGGACAAAAGCTTGTAGCCACAGTCGGCAATTTCAAAATATGTCTCCTCCTGTTTTTCTCCTCAGACGTCTGCCAAAAATTATCATTAGAGTCTATGGGAGAATTTCAGGATCTCTCTGTGCTTTGAGGTCGATAGCGACTAAAGTATAGGTCTGAGGGTATATCCAGACACATCATTAGAAAGAAGACAAGTATGACTACGATTTAGTGAAGTAATTACGTTGATAGAGTAAAAATTGTGGCTGTAGTGACGAGTTAGAGACAGAAGTTCTGTCTTAAAAAAGCGCACATTCTCACTGTAGCTGTGACATCACGCACTCTAACTGACCCAATACACACTAATGGAAAAGCTGAAAATTTAACAAAAACCACACCATATTTAAACGCTCACAAGTCGAAAAAGTATAGAAGATACGACAGACGCTGATTTACGAGGAGAAAGTTGAGAGATGATAGGACGCTTTTGAAGTTGAAATGACGTTTCTACGCCAAAGTATGACGATGATAGACGCTGATGAAAAGAGGGCAAGTTGACAAAAAGTTGAACGATGATTCCCATAGACGACCATTATAAAAAAACGACTGAAAAAAGTTGAATAACAGTTAAAAGTTGAAAAGCTGAAAACATGAAAAGTAATAGCCCACATCTCCTAAAGATGACACACGTTTAGAAAGTTGAACGACGATTCTACGATGAAGCGTTAAAAAGTAGATAGCAATCAAAAAAAAGGGCGGAATAAGTAGAAGAAGAATAATAATAATAATAAAGACCGAAGATAACAATAGTGTGAGAGCTGTTCAGCTCTCCCACTAATAACTAGAAAAAGTAATTTCTCGAGAAATTACGTGGGAGAGCTGATCTGCTGCCGCAACGATGACAAACGCTGATTAAGCTGCTGACGTCCAAAAGTTGACTACGGCAAAACGATGAAAACGATGAAAACAAGAAAACGTTGACAAAGATTAAAACGATGACAAAAGATGGCGATCAAAAAGATAATGATTAAAAAGATGACCATGGTCACACTAAGACAAGATTAAAAATATGACAATGATTCAAAAGTTGACCAAGGTAAAAAGATGTCAAATATTAAAAAGTTGACAATCATGAATTAGCTAACTAGCTTTTTAATTTGAAGAAAGTATTTGTAAATAATTAAATAATAAATAAAAATAAAATAATAGCAAATAAAAAATAATAGTTTAATAACTATTAAAAATTTACCAGTCAGAAACAAAAATCTTGCCATTTAGGGTAATAAATTACATTGTTGCTTTTATTTTGAAAGGATTTAGAGGTTGTGTGTGAGTGATTACTAAACTATAAAATAGTCATTAGATAGTCATAATTTATCATTCACTAGCAAGAATAGCCCTATTAAAGCAAAAAATTTAGATTAAGCCCTTTCAGAATAAAAGCACCCTAATAAGTGTGAGTGGTTATTTGCTGAACTCTTAAATAGTCTCATTAAAAATTGGTAAGTATTCAGAACCAGAAATGTTCTAATCAATCTTGCCATTAAAAGGTAATAAATTGTAATTGGTGCTTTTATTTTGAAAGGATTTAGAGGAAATGTGTGGGGGTAATAGCGTACCTGTTAATTAGTCTTTAAATAATCATAATTAACCATTCAAAGGCAAAAACAGTGCAGCTAAAGCTAATAAATTGCATTGGTGCTTTTATTTTGAAAGGATGTAGAGGAAGCATGTGTGGGTAATTACTAAACTGTTAATCTATCTTTAAATAGTCATAATTACCCATCTAAAAGCAGAAATATTGCTATTAAAGCTAATTATTTGGCTTGGTGCTTTTATTTTGAAAGGATTTAGAGGAAGTGTGTGCTTAATTACTACACAATCCAATAGTGCACTTGAGTAATCGGTAATAAGCACTGAACTGCTGTCCTACACTGAGCATCAGGAGTTTGACCTGTCAGTGAAATCTGCAGCTGCGCCGTCGCCATGGAGACGAAAGGCGGGAAAATCAGGCTCACTCTGCTCTGTAAAAGCAGAGTTTCACCCTGTATAAACAGGCTTGTTTCCAGCTAAACCATGATAGTTATCACAAAAATTATTTCATTTTACGAGTCCCAAGGCTTCAATGAGCAAATGGTGTGAATTTTATGTTTGAGGACAAACGTTTGTAGCCACAGTCGCAATTTCAAAATATGTCTCCTCCTTTTTTTTCTCCAGACGTCTGCCAAAAATTATCATTAGAGTCTATGGGAGAATTTCAGGATCTCTCTGTGCTTTGAGGTCGATAGCGACTAAAGTATAAGTCTGAGGGTATATCCAGACACATCATTAGAAAGAAGACAAGTATGACTACGATTTAGTGAAATAATTACGTTGATAGAGTAAAAATTGTGGCTGTAGTGACAAGTTAGAGACAGAAGTTCTGTCTTAAAAAAGCGCACATTCTCACTGTAGCTGTGACATCACACACTCTAACTGACCCAATACACACTAATGGAAAAGCTAAAATTTAACAAAAACCACACCATATTTAAACGTTCACGAGTCAAAAAGTATAGAAGATACGACAACGCTGATTTACGAGGAGAAAGTTGAGCGATGATGGACGCTTTTGAAGTTGAAATGACGTTTCTACGCCAAAGTATGACGATGATAGACGCTGATGAAAAGAGGGAAGTTGACAAAAAGTTGAACGATGATTCCCATAGACGACCATTATAAAAAAACGACGAAAAACGTTGAATAACGTTAAAAGTTGAAAAGCTGAAAACGTGAAAAGTAATAGCCTGCATCGTCTAACGATGACGCACGTTAGAACGTTGAACGATGATTCTACGATGAAGCGTTGAGAAGTAGATAGCGACCGAAAAACGGGGCGAAATAATAAGAATAACTAGAAAAAGTAATTTCTCGAGAAATTACGTGGGAGAGCTGATCTGCTGCCGCAACGATGACAAACGCTGATTAAGCTGCTGACGTCAAAAAGTTGACTACGTCCAAAAGTTGACTACGGCAAAACGATGAAAACGAGGAAACGATGACAAAGATTAAAACGATGACAAAAGATGGCGATTAAAAACATGATGATTAAAAAGATGACCATGGTCATACTAAGACAAGATTAAAATATGACAATGACTCAAAAGTTGACCAAGGTAAAAAGATGTCAAAGATTAAAAAGTTGACCAGAGTGCATTGTTGACAATCATAAAGAAGCTCACTAGCTTTTTAATTTGAAGAAAGTATTTGTAAATAATTAAATAATAAATAAAAATAAAATAATAGCAAATAAAAAATAATAGTTTAATAACTATTAAAAATTTACCAGTCAGAAACAAAAATCTTGCCATTTAGGGTAATAAATTACATTGTTGCTTTTATTTTGAAAGGATTTAGAGGTTGTGTGTGAGTGATTACTAAACTATAAAATAGTCATTAGATAGTCATAATTTATCATTCACTAGCAAGAATAGCCCTATTAAAGCAAAAGATTTAGATTAAGCCCTTTCAGAATAAAAGCACCCTAATAAGTGTGAGTGGTTATTTGCTGAACTCTTAAATAGTCTCATTAAAAATTGGTAAGTATTCAGAACCAGAAATGTTCTAATCAATCTTGCCATTAAAAGGTAATAAATTGTAATTGGTGCTTTATTTTGAAAGGATTTTGAGGAAATGTGTGGGGGGTAATAGCGTACCTGTTAATTAGTCTTTAAATAATCATAATTAACCATTCAAAGGCAAAAACAGTGCAGCTAAAGCTAATAAATTGCATTGGTGCATTTATTTTGAAAGGACGTATAGGAAGCATGTGTGGGTAATTACTAAACTGTTAATGTATCTTTAAATAGTCATAATTACCCATCTAAAAGCAGAAATATTGCTATTAAAGCTAATTATTTGGCTTGGTGCTTTTATTTTGAAAGGATTTAGAGGAAGTGTGTGCTTAATTACTACACAATCCAATAGTGTAGTTGAGTAATCAGTAATAAGCATGAAACTGCTGCCTACACTGAGCATCAGGAGTTTGACCTGTCAGTGAAATCTGCAGCTGCGCCGTCGCCATGGAGACGAAAGGCGGGAAAATCAGGCTCACTCTGCTCTGTAAAAGCAGAGTTTCACCCTGTATAAACAGGCTTGTTCCAGCTAAACCATGATAGTTATCACAAAAATTATTTCATTTTACGAGTCCCAAGGCTTCAATGAGCAAATGGTGTGAATTTTATGTTTGAGGACAAACGTTTGTAGCCACAGTCGCAATTTCAAAATATGTCTCCTCCTTTTTTTTCTCCAGACGTCTGCCAAAAATTATCATTAGAGTCTATGGGAGAATTTCAGGATCTCTCTGAGCTTTGAGGTCGATAGCGACTAAAGTATAAGTCTGAGGGTAAAGCCAGACACATCATTAGAAAGAAGACAAGTATGACTACGATTTAGTGAAATAATTACGTTGATAGAGTAAAAATTGTGGCTGTAGTGACAAGTTAGAGACAGAAGTTCTGTCTTAAAAAAGCGCACATTCTCACTGTAGCTGTGACATCACGCACTCTAACTGACCCAATACACACTAATGGAAAAGCTGAAAATTTAACAAAAACCACACCATATTTAAACGTTCACGAGTCAAAAAGTATAGAAGATACGACAACGCTGATTTACGAGGAGAAAGTTGAGCGATGATGGACGCTTTTGAAGTTGAAATGACGTTTCTACGCCAAAGTATGACGATGATAGACGCTGATGAAAAGAGGGAAGTTGACAAAAAGTTGAACGATGATTCCTATAGACGACCATTATAAAAAAACGATGAAAAAAGTTGAATAACATTAAAAGTTGAAAAGCTGAAAACATAAAAAGTAATAGCCCACATCTCCTAAAGATGACACACGTTTAGAAAGTTGAACGACGATTGTACGATGAAGCGTTAAAAAGTAGATAGCAATCAAAAAAAGGGCGGAATAAGTAGAAGAAGAATAATAATAATAATAAAGACCGAAGATAACAATAGTGTGAGAGCTGTTCAGCTCTCCCACTAATAAAGAGCGAAGATATCAATAGTGTGAGAGCTGTTCAGCTCTCCCACTAATAAAGAGCGAAGATCTCAATAGTGTGAGAGCTGTTCAGCTCTCCCACTAATAAAGAGCGAAGATCTCAATAGTGTGAGAGCTGTTCAGCTCTCCCACTAATAACTAGAAAAAGTAATTTCTCGAGAAATTACGTGGGAGAGCTGATCTGCTGCCGCAACGATGACAAACGCTGATTAAGCTGCTGACGTCAAAAAGTTGACTACGGCAAAACGATGAAAACGATGAAAACGAGAAAACGTTGACAAAGATTAAAACGATGACAAAAGATGACGATTAAAAAGATGATGATTAAAAAGATGACCAAGGTCATACTATGACAATATTAAAGAGATGACAATGATTCAAAAGTTGACCAAGGTTAAAAGATGTCAAAGATTAAAAGGTTGACCAATGTGCATTGTTGATAATCATAAATAAGCTGACTATCTTTTTGAATTGAAGAAAGTATTTGTAAATAATTACCTAACTGTGTAATATTTTAATAACTAGTAGAAATTTACCAGTCAGAAACAAAAATCTTGCCATTTAGGTAATAAATGACATTGGTGCTTTTATTTTGAAAGGATTTAGAGGTTGTGTGTGGGCGATTACTAAACTATAAAATAGTCATTAGATAGTCATAATTTATCATTCAATAGCAAGAATAGCCCTATTAAAGCAAAAGATTTAGATTTAGCCCTTTCAGAATAAAAGCACCCTAATAAGTTTGAGTGGCTATTTACTGAACTCTAAAGTAGTCCCATTAACGATTGGTAAGTATTCAGAACCACAAATTTTTTTAATCAATCTTGCCATTAAAGGTAATAAATTGTAATTGGTGCTTTTATTTTGAAAGGATTTAGAGGAAATGTGTGGGGGTAATAGCGTAACTGTCAATTAGTCTTTAATTACCCATTCAAAGGCAAAAACAGTGCAGTTAAAGCTAATAATTGGCATTGGTGCTTTTATTTTGAAAGGATGTAGAGGAAGCACGTGTGGGTAATTACTAAACTGTTAATCTATCTTTAAATAGTCATAATTACCCATCTAAAAGTTGAAATATTGCTATTAAAGCTAATTATTTGGCTTGGTGCTTTTATTTTGAAAGGATTTAGAGGAAGTGTGTGCTTAATTACTACACAATCCAATAGTGTAGTTGAGTAATCAGTAATAAGCATAGAACTGCTGTCTACACTGAGCATCAGCAGTTTGACCTGTCAGTGAAATCTGCAGCTGCGCCGTCGCCATGGAGACGAAAGGCGGGAAAATCAGGCTCACTCTGCTCTGTAAAAGCAGAGTTTCACCCTGTATAAACAGGCTTGTTCCAGCTAAACCATGATAGTTATCACAAAAATTATTTCATTTTACGAGTCCCAAGGCTTCAATGAGCAAATGGTGTGAATTTTATGTTTGAGGATAAAAGCTTGTAGCCACAGTGGCAATTTCAAAATATGTCTCCTCTGTTTTTCTCCCCAGACGTCTGCCAAAAATTATCATTAGAGTCTATGGGAGAATTTCGGGATCTCTCTGTGCTTTGAGGTTGATAGCGACTAAAGTATAGGTCTGAGGGTATATCCAGACACATCATTAGAAAGAAGACAAGTATGACTACGATTTAGTGAAGTAATTATGTTGATAGAGTAAAAATTGTGGCTGTAGTGACGAGTTAGAGACAGAAGTTCTGTCTTAAAAAAGCGCACCTTCTCACTGTAGCTGTGACATCACGCACTCTAACTGACCCAATACACACTAATGGAAAAGCTGAAAATTTAACAAAAACCACACCATATTTAAACGCTCACAAGTCGAAAACTATAAAAGATACGAGGACGCTGATTTACACGGAGAACGCTGAAAGATGATAGACGCTTTTGACGTTGAAATGACGTTTCTACGCCAAAGTATGACGATGACAGAAGCTGACGAAAAGAGGCAAGTAAACAAAAAGTTGAACGATGATTCCCATAGACGACCATTATAAAAAAACGACGAAAAACGTTGAATAACGTTAAAAGTTGAAAAGCTGAAAATGTGAAAAGTAATAGCCCCCATCCCCTAAAGACGACACACGTTTAGAAAGTTGAACGGCGATTCTACGACGAAGCGTTGAGACGATGAAAGCGACCGAAAAACGGGGCGAAATAAGAAGAAAAATAAAGAGCGAAGATATCAATAGTGTGAGAGCTGTTCAGCTCTCCCACTAACTAGAAAAAGTAATTTCTCGAGAAATTACGTGGGAGAGCTGATCTGCTGCCGCAACGATGACAAACGCTGATTAAGCTGCTGACGTCAAAAAGTTGACTACGTCCAAAAAGTTGACTACGGCAAAACGATGAAAACGAGAAAACGATGACAAAGATTAAAACGATGACAAAAGATGGCGATTAAAAACATGATGATTAAAAAGATGACCAAGGTCATACTAAGACAAGAATAAAATATGACAATGACTCAAAAGTTGACCAAGGTAAAAAGATGTCAAAGATTAAAAAGTTGACCAGAGTGCATTGTTGACAATCATAAATAAGCTGACTAGCTTTTTAATTTGAAGAAAGTATTTGTAAATAATTACCTGTGTAATAGTTTAATAACTAGTAGAAATTTACCAGTCAGAAACGAAAATCTTGCCATTTAAGGTAATAAATTACATTGGTGCTTTTATTTTGAAAGGACTTAGAGGTTGTGTGTGGGCAATTACTAAACTATAAAATAGTCATTAGATAGTCATAATTTATCATTCAATAGCAAGAATAGCCCTATTAAAGTAAAAGATTTAGATTTAGCCCTTTCAGAATAAAAGCACCCTAATAAGTTTGAGTGGCTATTTACTGAACTCTAAAGTAGTCTCATTAACGATTGGTTAGTATTCAGAACCACAAACTTTCTAATCAATCTTGCCATTAAAGGTAAAAAATTGTAATTGGTGCTTTTATTTTGAAAGGATTTAGAGCAAATGTGTGGGGGTAATAGCGTAACTGTCAATTAGTCTTTAAATAATCATAATTACCCATTCAAAGGCAAAAACAGTGCAGTTAAAGCTAATAATTGGCATTGGTGCTTTTATTTTGAAAGGATGTAGAGGAAGCATGTGTGGGTCATTACTAATCTGTTAATCTATCTTTAAATAGTCATAATTACCCATCTAAAAACAGAAATATTGCTATTAAAGCTAATTATTTGGCTTGGTGCTTTTATTTTGAAAGGATTTAGAGGAAGCATGTGTGGGTAATTCCTTAACTGTTAATCTATCTTTAAATAGTCATAATTACCCATCTAAAAGCAGAAATATTGCTATTAAAGCTAATTATTTGGCTTGGTGCTTTTATTTTGAAAGGATTTAGAGGAAGTGTGTGCTTAATTACTACACAATCCAATAGTGTAGTTGAATAATCAGTAAAAAGCATGGAACTGCTGTCTACACTGAGCATCAGGAGTTTGACCTGTCAGTGACATCTGCAGCTGCGCCGTCGCCATGGAGACGAAAGGCGGGAAAATCAGGCTCACTCTGCTCTGTAAAAGCAGAGTTTCACCCTGTATAAACGGGCTTGTTCCAGCTAAACCATGATAGTTATCACAAAAATTATTTCATTTTACGAGTCCCAAGGCTTCAATGAGCAAATGGTGTGAATTTTATGTTTAAGGACAAAAGCTTGTAGCCACAGTGGCAATTTCAAAATACGTCTCCTCTGTTTTTCTCCCCCAGACGTCTGAGTCAATGGGAGAATTTCAGGATCTCTCTGCACTTTGAGGTTGATAGCGACTAAAGTATAGGTCTGAGGGTATAGCCAGACACATCATTAGAAAGGAGACAAATATGACTACGATTTAGTGAAGTAATTAAGTTGATAGAGTAAAAATTGTGGCTGTAGTGACAAGTTAGAGACAGAAGTTCTGTCTTAAAAAAGCGCACCTTCTCACTGTAGCTGTGACATCACGCACTCTAGCAGACGCAATACACACTAATGGAAAAGCTGAAAATTTAACAAAAACCACACCATATTTAAACGCTCACTAGTCGAAAACTATAAAAGATACGAGGACGCTGATTTACACGGAGAACGCTGAAAGATGATAGACGCTTTTGACGTTGAAATGACGTTTCTACGCCAAAGTATGACGATGACAGAAGCTGACGAAAAGAGGCAAGTTGACAAAAAGTTGAACGATGATTCCCATAGACGACCATTATAAAAAAACGACGGAAAACGTTAAATAACATTAAAAGTTGAAAGGCTGAAAACGTGATAAGTAATAGCCTGCATCGTCTAACGATGACGCACGTTTAGAACGTTGAACGATGATTCTACGATGAAGCGTTGAGAAGTAGATAGCGGCTGAAAAACAGGGCGAAATAATAATAACTCCCACTAATAAAGAGCGAAGATCTCAATAGTGTGAGAGCTGTTCAGCTCTCCCACTAATAAAGAGCGAAGATATCAATAGTGTGAGAGCTGTTCAGCTCTCCCACTAAAAATAAAGAGCGAAGATATCAATAGTGTGAGAGCTGTTCAGCTCTCCCCCTAATAATAAAGAGCGAAGATCTCAATAGTGTGAGAGCTGTTCAGCTCTCCCACTAATTAAGGTATGATAGCCATAGGTTTCCGGTGGGGTTCTTTTTCATATAATCTTAAAATAGATTTCATGCTTTTGGATCTTTAATTGTACATTTGCGTCTAGAGCGAATAGGAGATTCAGGGATTTAACCAGAATGATGATGCGTTTTGTCTCATAACCTCTGTCATCTGTAAATGAAGGATAAAAAGTAATTGTAGCAGTGACTCGAGTGATTGTGAGCAAATTAAACACCAAATCAACTTTAGGATATTTAAACTCAGTGTTGTGAATTATGTGTAAGTTTCTCATTCAAAAGTATTGTGTAAAGTTACATGGAAACATCATATGATCAAGGCAACAATCCAAGTAACATAAAATGTCTAACACAACAAGGTCACAATTGATGTCTCATAACAATCTGCTTCATCCTGTTGAACAGTAGCGTTAGATTGTTTCCAACCTGTGTGTTGAAGTATTGACAGTTCGTTGGGGTTGTTCAGGTTGTGATCAGCTGATCACAGAGACACTTGGGATTCGTTATCACCGCCAGGTTTCCTCCCAATGTCATCTGAGTCACTGTCACTCCCGTGATGTGAAGAGTCTACACGTCGTCCAGCGTCGGCAACTCAAGGCTGCTCGTGTGTGTGTTTTCTCAGGAGCGTGTGTGTAGATGTATGGTCTGATAGTGTGATTCACTGGCGCAGCTTCAGGCGGCGCTTGGCTCAACCCTTTAGCTGAACGGTCAACACAGCCTCGCCTCAGTGCGTGTGTGAGCACAGCGAGGGTCGTCCTTCTCAGTTCTTTTCGTTAGTGGTGGTTTTCTCCGTGTGGTGTAGATGTAGATGGAGGGTCGTCTGTTGGATCCGGGACCTTCTTGCAGTAGATGGAGTTGGATCCAAGTCGCTCTTTCTGTGATCTTCACAGCCGTGTTGGTCGTCAGAAGGACCTGGAAGGGTCCTCGCCACCGTTTTCAGTTCCAGAACTTCCTGCTGAACTCCTTAACGATCGCCCAGTCCCCTGGTTGGATGGTGTGTAATGGTCCTGTCGCCTGCTTTCACCTGTTGGAAATCTGAATTGTGGGGAAAAGGTGTTTGGGCGGCACGGCTTGTCATCAGGCCCAAACCAGACTCCATGGTTACAGGTGGAACCATTCGTCTGCCAGAGTCTGCGTTACTGTAAGGTACAAAATGTTTAAAGCACAGGGAGATGAGAAAGGAGAGGGTAGAGAGAGCATCAGGAGAGGGAGGGGTTGTTGGGCAGCGACCTTCGCAGCAGCGTCTGCAGCTGCATGTCGGCACAAACAAAGTCGTCACTGAGGGTGTGAGTCGGACAGTTACAAACAGCATTAGCTGTAGGCAGCAAACAGCGTCCAGCAAAGCAGAACCTAATCATGATGTGAAATAGGTTTGCAATCAGACTTCAAAAGCTTCCTATGCTTCCACAGAGAACGTGTGACAAGCATCTGTGGAGTCTGTAGATGGTAACACACTCTCCTTCTGCTAGTTTACTAGCTTCAGTCAATACGATCAACTCTGCAGCCTGAGCAGAGTAGTGTCTTAGCAAAGAGCCAGACTTCAAGACGGCCTCTTGATAGTAACGTTCAGCATGTTGAGCAAAGTGGTGTTGTATCTAAGCCGTCGGGCTGTAGAAAGATGTGATCTATTTCAAAAGAATCAAAGACACAGTATGAGGACAAAAGAACAGAAGTCGTACAACCTGATTTCTCATTCACTGTTTGAGTGAAAGGTCGCGTAGTGTCAGATCAGAAAGACCCAAAGTAGGAGCCGACTGAAGAACAAGCATGAGGTCGGTGAACGTTGTTCAGCCTCAGACGTCCACGTGAGACAAGAAGTGGACGATGACGACGTCTGCATCAGAACCCTGAGTGGGGCCTCTAAGACATTAAAGTTAGGAATGAAGTTCCTACAATAAGAACGAAGACCTAGAAAAGATAAGCTGTTTATACGTGCACGGTTTAGGCAGGTTTCAAATTGCTTCAACTCTGTTGGGTGAGATGGATTTGCCATCAGCTGTAATTACAATGACCCAGAAAATAACCTTTGTCTGAATAAACTGTAATTTAGACAGGCTCTCTTTGTGGCCTGTAGCATCCAATGTTTCAGCAGCTTAGTGGTGTCTGCAGTAACGCCATCTATGGCTCCTTTAAGAGGGTGTTGTTGTTTACATGGTCTGTGGTCAGATTTAGGTGTGATGACCACTGGTTCACATCCTCTGATCAAACCTACATCATGTCTGTGTGTGAGCCACAGGGAAGCAGGGGCTTCCTGTAAGGCTGAGTGTTGGGTCAGAGCGTCCTCTGAAAAATAAAAAATAAAAACAAAAGCATGTAGTGTGTCATTAGAATGCAGAGGTACCAAGTTCACTGTTTGCTGCACATGACAGGCAGGTTTTCTAAAAGTATGCAAAGTAGGTAAATACGTCACATGGGGTCAGAAGTCGTTCACCAGTCTCCACCCCGTTGACATCTGTTCACGAAAGGACCCACGTCCTGTCATCTGTCTCCATCATGTTTTCACAGAGGGACGTGTGGAACTGTAGAATAAAAATAAAAATCTTTTTGTTCGTTAGTAAAAGAAATCGCAAGCGCAGACCTGTGTTCATCCCAAAAGAAGGAAGTTGAGGTCAGTTTGTGTGTGTGTGAAATCATAACTCTTCAAACCTCTCATCAGGACCAGAAGACACATGTGCTGTACAGGACAGGTCAGTTGCGTCTCTGGAGGTCGTATCACATGGGAAAACAAGCTGTGATGCAGCCTGTGTGAGGGCCTCAGTTACAGCCCCCCCTCAGCAGCCAATGATAAGAGCACAGCTGAGCTGAAGTTAACACCAACAAAAGAGGGATTATTTAGAATGTCTGTAGACGTGACCTGCACTCCGTCTGGAGTGGAAATCAATCAAATACCTAATTTACACATGAGATCTCTTCCTAAAAATTTAACTGGGCATAAATTTGAAAGCAACAATAAATCTCAAGGTGTCTTGCTGTCAGATGTTGCACAAGACAGTGAAAGAATAAGTTTTTAATAGTTTAATAGTCTGGTACGTACAGTAATTATTATTACTTCTCTCTAATAGTCGTCTTCCCTTTAATAGTCATTAATAGTCTGTTTCAGTCAGTTTCAGTCTTCCTATAGTCTGGTCTGTTTTGTTTTCCTACAGTCTGCTTTGTTTTCTACAGTCTGGTTTTATTTTGTTTTCTTCTAGTCTGGCCAGACAAACCTATAGTGTGCACAAATCTTTTTAGAAACATGGAGGATTTTATTACTGAATTTGTTGCAAATTGAAATAGTTTAGACCCATCAGACTGCAAAGTCATGCAGCAGTTGTCATTTAGCTGTTTGTCATCATTTAAAAATCACTCTGTGGGATTTTTTTTGAGCAAAAAGCGATTCTTCATTGCGAGCAGATAAGCATGAACATGAATTTGAGCGTGTATCAGCTGTAAGTGTGTTTCTTCATTGCGTGTATGAATGTGTGTGTGTGTTTGCGGTACCATCTTGTACGTCACATGAAAAGGAACCGTTACCTTCCTCCTTCCCCAACCATCAGTCTCATGTGAGCGCCAGCGGGTGAAGCCTTTCGATGGGACAGTTGTTCCTCGATGACAGACCTTTCCTGGATCCTCAGATGCAGCTCTATTGGGCCGATCACGTCTGAAGCCTCTCCTGTTGTTTCAACCAGTGTCTGTTTGAAACAACAGGGCACAGAGCACGTCTTCTCTGCTGTTGCTCTGTCCTTGTTTTCCTTTGCTGATTGTCATAAGCAGGTGTCTGTGTCAGACACACACGCTTGGAGTAGCTGGTTCATCTGATGAGCCCAGAACGTGATGGCTGCAGACGTTGTGGGAGTCGGTGAGGCGTCCATGCTGTGGTCTGTGTCCTCCAGCTGCTGTGGTGTCAGAGCTTCCACCCTGTTCTGGTTGTTGGTTGGCGCTTCTTCTCCTTCGGTTCTTCTGCTGATGGTGGGAAAGGAGTCCAGATCCGGATTTACCCTCATCGCGCTCAGTTCTGCATTAGAATAGAGAGCAGAAACAATGGGAGCATTTGCTCTTGACATGATGTGTGTGTGTGTGTTGTTGTTGTTGTTATCTCCTTTTTTCCTGTTACTCTCATCTCTCTTTTGTTTCTTTTAGGGGTTTAGTTTTGATAGTTTTGCTTTTTCAGATCTCATCTTTTGTATCTAACTTTTCTTTTAAAGGTGCATATGTCTTTTACACTAAGTGATTCTCCTTTTGAACCCATAACCAATTTCCCACTCATGGAAACATGAAACGCACTAATAACCATATTTACTTTTTACTTTTAATTACCTTTAATTTTGCAATGTTGCTGTCTGGTGGTGAAGACTCAAATTGCCCCAGCGGATTCCTGCCTTAGCTTTTTTGTGTGTTCCGGCCGGAACCTTCCCAAAATGCCTTTTTATCGGACGTCTCCGTAAAAAGGGAACCAACCTGATCTGGCGACAGAGCCTTTCCCGAAGTATTTCCTCAACGTTAGGCCCCTCTAGGCCCGGGTCCCTCGTATCTTGAAAATACTTCACTCTGCAAACGCACTCCATCTTTCAGAAGCCGTCTTTTATACTCAGTCCCCCACGTGTGGACCACGCACAGATCAAAAAAACATGTCTGTATCCTCAGTACAGACGGAAGCTCGGTTTCACGAGCCAACCCTTAGCAACCGACGTCTCACCACCCAGAGCAGACTTTCACCTAATTAAGAACATGTATTATTGGGATTTTTTTTTCTTCTTCTTCTCGATCTAATTAATTTTCCGAATCAAATTTAGTGTTTCAACCAAATAGAAGATTTCTTTCCTTTTTTTTTCAACCAATTGAAATGTTTCAGCTAAATTAAAAAAAAAAGTTCCAATCTTTTTGTTTTTCCCAAATCAAAGGAATCTCTCTCACCGGGCCGAGCCATATTAAGATTTGAGTTTGAATCTGAGTTCGTGGATCTCGTCAGAGGCGATCCAGACGGGTGAGCAGTCCTCCCAACTCTGAATGTCTGTAGAGGTTTGGAGGCTGAGCGAGTCCTCGTCCTAGTCCTAACCTAGTCCTCAAGACTATCGTCCCTGGTCACACCGTCCAGACGACCTGCAGCAGATCCTGTTCGTGACGCCAATTTCTGTGGTGGAAATTTTCCTTAAAGAAGCAGATGAGAGAGTTGTCCTTTTGTGCGATTTATTGAAATAATAAAGAAAATAAAAATAATGGGGAAAGCAAATAAAAAGCAAACAACAACAAAAACAAACCAAAAACCAGCTAGGGAGATCAGTGCACACACCACGAAGGTGTGATGCAAAGAGCCCACGATCCTCAAGTTGCTTCTGCCTTTTAGCTTCTCTGTCCGACTAGGGTGGAATGTTTTTCTAACCCAATCAAATTACATGCACCATCTCCTCCCTGTCACAGTGTGTGTGAAGATATTTACATTCTCACACCTGCATCGCTGACGTCCAACTATCTGTGAGAAAGGAGCACCAAGTCTCAACAGACAGAGACACAACTCCCCGACCTTGGGTTTGGGAGCTAGAGTTGAGAGTCTATCAGGCAGAGACAACCATTGAACAATGTAGGTGAAATGTCAAATGCATACAGTAAGACAAAACATAAGATATTAATTGCAGAACATAAGTCATAAATCATATAATAACTGCATAGAAATAAGGAAGAAACAATTTTTCCCATAACATCTGTGTGTGTTTTTTTAATGAAAAATATACCTTGGCTCAAAAAAGGTTGAAAAACTATGCTACAGAATAGTTCCTGTCACAATGTTTGCTCGAAATCTAACCAAGTGTAAAAAAAGACACGCTCACATCATCCAAACAAATTAACATCACTAGAAGATTGGGGCATGTGACACACACACAGGGCTACACCTTTTACTGACACAATGAATCTATTCTGTCTGTCAGTTTGTCTGAGACCTCCAGAGAAGAAACCTCCATCAGAACCAGGCTAAAGTTAGACATGACTTTAGCCTGGTTGAATCTGAATGATCTCTGTGCTGATCACGTCAATAACCCTCCCTCCTTGGACTTGACAGAAATAAATGATTATGAGGCTCTCACACTTACAGTAATTTAGTGACATCACATAAAACAGTAAATATGCAAAGCCTACAGAGACGTTCCAATTTTGATACTTTGTTTTACACTGATTAGAGACAGTGAGCATATTCTCAAAGTTTCGGTTGACAGTGGGTCCATGGCATGTATTGAAGCAGCTGATGTCATTGTGACTTGTGGTGGCTACTTTGTCCCTCTGTAATGACATGACTTCACACAATCTAGACACACCAAGCTAATGAGGGGCATAACCTTGAAGCCCAAGTTAGAACATTTAGCATTTACCGGCCCAAAGCAGCAATAGAAATCGTTCAGGTCATTGGCCAGATGCAGGTCGTTCAGAGAGTGGGGGGCTCTAGGCTTGTAGTTGATTGTCTTGAGCCCTTTCCAGACAGAGGCAGAGTCATTGGCTGAGAATTGCTGTTCCAATCTCTCAACATGGGCTAATTTAGCTTTTCTCACCTCCTTGCTAAATCTGTGCTTGGCCTCTTTTTATTTGTCTCTATACCCACTTCTGAATGCAGCTTATTTCTCTGAGCTTTGAGTTTATCGTTGTTGTAGCTCACCCTGGTGCGTGTTGGAATGACGCTGTCCTCACAGAAGTTGATGTAAGACATCACAGTGTCTCTGAAAAACCTGAAAACGTCCCAGTTTATGCAGTCTGGACACTCCTGAAGTTCCGCCCTAGCTTCACTGGTTCACATCTTTCAGGTCCTCACAACTGGCTTGCAGAGTTTTAATTTCTCCCTATAAGCTTGAATCAGATGCACCATGATGTGGTCAGACAGGCCCAGTGCAGCGCAGGGCACGGCACGATAAACTTTAGATGAACTGTTTGTATTTAAGAAGTTGGCTTTATTCAATTGAGAACTCATGGAGTGAAACTTGTACAAAATAGCAAGTAAATCCACAGTAAAAGTGAGAAATGTTGGAAATAAGTCCACGGGGGTTGTAGCTCTGATATTGATAATAAGCTCATCTCTGGAAAAATACCATTATATAACTGTACCAGTCAGAGACGGAATTAAAACATAAAACAGGACAAAGTAGAGCGCACACAAATCACACAGAAGACAACTCTCTCATCTGCCTGTTTATGGGAAATTTCCAGCACAGGTTCTGCTGGGGTGGATGGCGTTGATAGTGGTCCGTTTTGACTTCGAGTGTCATCTCTGTGGCTGCTGTGGCTCTGCCTGGGGGGTTCTTTGTGGATGATTCAGGTGACACCTGCCCTGCTAAAACTCAAGGTGTGTAGGCTCCCTGGAGACTGGGTTTCTTCCCTCCACTCGTCTGACTGGGAGTGGCAGCCGGGCTTCTCTCATGGCTTTCACAAGTTGCATTGTTTATGAAACCAAAATCTGTCTCACCCTTATGGCGAACAATGTTACAGCTTTACTAACCTTGATCGATAAATAGGCTAAACTTAGCTGTAAATATTGCTGTCATTTACATATATCACTATTAATAATGTTTGATTATGATAGTTGCAATATTGTATGTCACAGTTATTAAGTATTATGTGATTATGTATAATATATATATATGTATAGGTGTATGTATATGAGTGTATTTATGTATGATTGTATGCACATGCCTAAACATTAACTATAGATATAAATATTTAACTATAGTTATTTAGTTATGAATGTGTTTGGCTAAGGTGTATTTTTGTTTTTTTTGCCACATTGACTTGTTTGTTTTCAGCAGCTGGTCACACTCTCTGAACCTCCACCTACCCTCCACCCACCCACACACAAACTCAACCTGTCCACCAGTTCTGCAACATCAAATGTTTAGGAAGAACTAATAAAAACTAAAAAAAACAGCAAGAGGACAGAAAACAGAGAAGATCTGCGATATCTCTCCTTGACACAGCGAGGGTGGATCAGTCTGCTACTGAAGCTGCTCTCCAGAGCAGACAGTGAGTCCTCCAGTGGGTGAGAGTTCTGGTCCATGATGGATGTCAGTTTAGCCAGGACCCTTCTCTCACCCACCTCCTGCACCGTGTCCAGAGTGCAGGCCAGGACAGAGCTGGACTTCTTGATGATCCTGTCCAATCTCTTTCTGTCCCTCACCGTGATGCTGCTGCTCCAGCAGACCACGCCGTACAGGATGGCTGATGTCACCACAATGTCATAGAAGGTCTTCAGGAGTGGCCCCCTACTCCAAAAATCTCCAAAATATTTCTGAAATTATATGAGACTGACAAACCTATGTTCCCTTCTATGTGCAGTGATCTCAGAAATATGCTGAGAAGTCTAATGAAGAAGTTTATCAAACCCATGAAGAATACACATACCACTACTGTATAAAGCCTCTTGAAGTTGACTATGCAAATGCAGTTAACAGAAAAAGCCATGGAGGAGCATATGAAGAGGAAAACTAGGAGCTGAAAAATATATGATATATATATATATATAGACTGATATTCTGGCAGAACTGTAAGTTGTTTTTGCTGAAGATGGTCTCAGAACTTTTAGAAAAGATTCTAATGTCCTCTCGTTTAAAGCCTGTGTCTTCATGGTGTTTCCTCCAAGCCCATCCATGGTTTCCTGAACTCTGAGAGTGGGCTGTCTGTGAGAGTGAGTCCAGGGCCACAAACCTCTGCGTGTTATTAAAGACAAATTCCACAGAGGGGCAGGTTTGTCCCTTCTATGATAATCTATAACACATTTTAATACGTACACCTTGGACAGAGATGGAAAACACTTAAGAGAGATTATTTGTTAAAATCTTTTTTTTTTTGTTTCTGCACCAAGAGTGGTCTTCATTTCTTCATGTCCTGAAAAATAAAATGGACTATTATTTACATTGCTTCATGCACCCACACTCAAATTGTAACATTAATGTTCAGATAAAGTCTTAACCTTAAGGCGATGCTCCAGGATTTCGATTTTGAGTTTAGCCTTTTTGATGGCCATTCTCTTCTTTTTTGAGCTGTATAAGGTCCATCTCCAAGTCATTCTTTTTAATTTGTTGAAGTAATAAAACATTGTAGAAGCCTATGCAGCATATGCAGTTAAATAAAACAAGCCTTTACAATAAAGGTAAAGGTAAATAATAATAATAATTTCAATTTAAAATGTGCTGCATATTTAAACAAATGTCGAAGTGCTACAAATACGTTAGACTAGAAAGCTACGATAAATACATATGTTGTTCACTCTCTGTATGTTCTTGCAGAGTAAACATATGTAGAACAAACTACTTGCTGCATTGATGAGTCTTAGACCCCTGCAGCCGATCATGCCGTCCGATGCTGCCCAGTCTCCCATGGAGTTTTGTCCCGGAGCTGAAGCATTTCTCAATTCTCAATTCTCGCTATATCTAGTGCATCACTCCCCTGTTCCTCTCGTAGCCTGCATTTGCACATCCATACATTGTGTATTGGTCACTCTCTGTCTGGACACATGACTCCGAAACGTGTCACATATCACCCGTGTCTTTGTGGTGGAAATTTTCCATAAACAAGCAGATGAAAGAGTTGTCTTTTGTGTGATTTATTATAAAAATAAAGAAAAAAAAATGGGGAAAGCAAATCAAAAACATGGATGTTGATCATGCACAGTATCAAACCAAAAACCAGCTGGGGAGTTTAGAGCATACACCTCAAAGGTGTGATGCAAAGAGCCCGCAATCCTCAAGTTGTCTCTGCCTTTTAACTCCTTTCCCTGGCCCTGATGGAATGTTTCTCTGGACCAATCAAATTGTTTGTGCCACCTTATCTTGCCATGAGTAAGAATGTTTACATTCTTACTTCTGCATCATCTGTGTCTTATTATCAAAGGGAAGAAACACCAAGATTCAAAGACAAGATGCCTTCACTTTAACAGCCTTGGGTTTGGTGGGGAGTCAGATAGGATGGAGCCAGAGTTCGGGTGTAAAAGACAAACATATATCATAAATTATTAGTCAGTTAAATGGAACATCAGATGTTTAAACTTGATGTACGACAGGGCACAAGAGATTAGTTGTTTGTGTAAGAATGTTCAGTGTTGCACCTAACCAGCAAATGATGACTGTGTTGGATAAGAAATAACACCACTTTTCCCACCACAGTCTTGCGTTTTATTCAGAGTCAGTGATTGGTCGTGAATGCAAACTATAGGCCATTAAGGTTTGTGTAAGTTTTAAGAGTTTAATGTCTCCACCAAAATCAGAGGTAATGAGAGAACAACCTTTTTTTGTTTTCCATTTTTCTCTAAACAAAAAAATATCTTAAATCCAATTACGTGTCTTTTTGTGAAAAACAAATATTTTTGCCTGGTTTATTGGTTTGTAAGGTTCTGCTTTGATTAAAATCCCTTTGCCGCTCATACTGTAGCAAGAGAAATAAGAAAGCCGGTGAAAGTGGATGGATGGGCGTGTGGGAAATAACGAGCTGATTAAGTGATGTCCGCCACTCATTCAGTTAAAATGAGACTTGAAGTCAAAAAAAGCCAAACTGCAGTTCTGCAGACACAGAGTAAACACGTCCGAACAAACATGTTGCTGTAATGCGTCGCTGTTGATCTGCTGATTTCTGGCGTCCTGTCAAAGTTACGATCCTTATTTTTTTCAGCCAGCTGCAGGATTAAAACTCTTTAGTCAGCATCACACCTATTGCAACGTGGCGACGCAATGGTACTGCAGTGAAAACGCTAGTCACTTTGAACTGCTACCATACCAAGTACCACACTTTGCCGTCGTCACACTGCAGCCCTTCATTCAGCACTACTTCAGCATGGCCTTTTTTAATAAGCTGCTCCATAAAGAAGTGATATTTGGCCTTTAACTCTTTAATTTGGTCCTTTTAAAGCTTCCGCAGGTAATGTAGTGTTCCACCATTTTTCTGTTGTTCAACATCCTGATATTGCTGTTCCTCCATGGTAAAGCAATCTGAAAATGACCGTTGATGACTGTCACAGAATGATCCACTAACTCCAGGAACTATAACTATTGACATTGCAGAATCCTCTGTTACTCATCAAACTCAAACAAAACATAACGTAACACATGACCATGACACATGGCATAATCCAGTGAATTATTACAAAGCCATGTACAAAAGAACAATAATAATAATAACCTATAAAGTTCTAAGCTATAATGATTTAAATAGCACAACCATGAACACCAATGGTGTTTATCAGTAAGACAAAGAGTGAGAGTTGTCGCTTTACCCGCACACTGAGCACTGTAAGCTGAGGATATATAAGCTGTGGAACTCCTTTGTGTTGAATTTTATTTATTCAAAAAACTTCCTCTCAACCGTGGAATAGGATTTCAGAACATATGGCATGGATATATATTCATCAAGAAACCTTTAATGTAGTGGGGACACAACCGCACTGCAGTGAAAACAGTCATTTGAAGGAGCAACAACTGTACATACAAAGACAAAGTGTTACATTTAGTTGCTTACAAGACAAAACATCTTGCGACCATATCTGGTAGTTGTACCTTTGTCCATATGATATATTGGCTTCTTGTTGGGTAATTTGTAGAACTGTGCTGCTGGCGCTCATTTTACATAACATTATTAGAGCTTAACAGTGCGTGCATGACCATATTGTGATGTAAGTTGTTCTGGTAAGTGGTAAATGGTTTGCAATTAGTGCTTTTCTACCCCTTGGTCAACAACAAACCAAAACCTGATGTTGAAAGCCCTGCCAATAGATCCTCAGTCAACAATCACTCTTTAAGTCACGTGTACACACTGTCTCACATGTACCAGAACAATTCAGGAAACAGGAACGAGCAAATTGGCTGTGGTCGGGGCATGTTCTAACGGCAGCTTATCATTTTGTGTTGTAAGAAAGTACAGCAATTATTACTTTCTGGCAAAGTAAAAACAACTTCCTCAAATTGTTGCAGCAGCACATGGGTAACGACAGTATAACAGAGCACTACACTTACATAGATAGATAGATAACCATTATATGATGTTATTACCCACTACACATTTCCTCATGAGGACAATAAACTGTACCTAATCTAATCTGATATAGCTCTGTTCTGTGTGGAGAGCACTGTCCTAGATTGGAGGTGTGGTGTCCTCTAGCAACAAGCCATGGGTGAACCTTAGCCTAAAGCTACCGAATAAGGTGACGGAAAGGAGCAGATGTACTGTATAAGATCGTAAAGTTGTGGACTCTTCCCTGGACTGTGTGAAAGAGATGCTGGCCAACCTGACGTCCATCATGACCAACAGCTCTGACCACTGCATCAGGCAGTGGAGGCTTTGAGCAGCTCCTTCAGACTGAGACTCCCCCAAAACTGGAAGGAGCATTACCAGTGTTAAAGTGAACAACTCAGTTTGACCTCCACCTGATATACAGTATAAACTATGTGCATGTGCTTTTTTTTTAAATGTATCTTCATGTGCATTTGTAAGTTTTACATTCCAATCTGTAATTGTAAGTATTTGTGCATTTGTTATTGCCTTTTTTCATGTATTTGAATTAAATGGTGCTTCACCAATGCCTACTAAACTATTCTTTAATGGAAAAACCAAAGTTAATGTAATTTCTTACTTGTGACAGAAAGTGGAACAGTGTGTTTCCTAGTTTAAACTTGCATTAAGTCCATTCTCCAAGGATGTGCTGGCCTGATTAAAGCCTCTCTCTAGGCATTGTCTATACTGCTGATCCTATCAAGGCTCCGACTGGGTTATTTGGACAAGGATTAGACATGGAGACAATGATTCATGGTCACCGCCCCTGTAAGATACTGTAACAGCACCTCTGATTAGGGAATGTTTGGGTCTGATACAGATAAAGCTTGTTTCTGTAGTTAACATCCTTGAAGGTTCACCTATACTCATTTCTTTGTAATATCTGTAGCATATCATAAAACGTTAAGATGAGGTCACTTCCTTATGACTGTCGGTGTCTTCTTTGAGCCCTGCACCCCCCACCCAGTTCTACATCTGTATAAAAGCAGCTGTCAGTCACAGGATATAGCAGCAGCTTCCTTCACCTTCATCTTTGTAAGTGTGTTCTGACTACTACTCACATGTTTGGCTGTTTACTGGTGTACTGTACCTGCTCTAACGCTTCTTCTTCTTGTGTTTAGGAGACACTGAACGAACAGGTTTTCTACCTTCATTTACTTGCCAGCTAATAGTTATTATTACAATGATAATTGAATCAATCCATCAGATTTGTGTAATAAGATGCATGTTTTTTGTCCACATAGCTACAACATGTGCAGGCTAATTCTAACTGCAGGTAAGGAAACTCTGATAAAGGACAGGTTTTCTAAACCAATGTTTACATGATTTGCACAAAAAATATGTTTGAGTTGAGTTGTATTTACTCTAACATTCTGAGCAATATTTATTAGTTAGTTTTAGTATTAATAGGTTTCAGGTGTGTAAAAGATGGAGCACAATAAATTCACAATAAGTTCACTTTCACTTCTGACAGATTCAGGTAGTTAACTGTTCATTCACCTCTGAGGCACTGTAAAAAATCCAAAAAGTAATTTGTTCTTTAGAAGACTTCTACAAAAACTGACTGTGAAAATTTCCTACAGGTGCGTGTTTGATCATCGCTAACTTGGGTGAGTGAATCAGAGTGTCACTTCATTTTTAACATAACCTACTGCAATGGTTTGCACAAAGGTACTAATAGAATTAGAAACTAATTGCAGTCATATTCCATCTTTCAGCTTCTTCAGCCAGTCTCACTGACACAGTTCTGACCACAAAAGGTTCTGTTTTTTCTTGAAAACTCTGCATTCAAGGCAGAAATTATATCTACAGTATCTATATCATCTAGAATCATCCATTTATTTACTGATTGTATATCTATTTCATTTTCCACAGCTCCCAGTGCCACTGACAATTTCTGTGAAGGAAAGACGGATGGGAATTACGCCAACCCCAGTAACCCAAATTCATTCTATGGCTGTTCTAATGGGCTGACAAACATCTTGTGGTGCCCAGAAGACCTGGTCTTCAAACAGAGTTGCAACTGCTGTGACTGGCCCAGAACCAGGTCTGATGGACTCGCCAGAGATTTCTGTAAAGGAAAGAAGAATGGAAATTACTTCAACCCAAGCAACATCAATTCCTTCTACAGCTGTTCTAATGGGCTGACCTACATCATGAAATGCCCAGAAGATCTGATCTTTAACCAGCGATTAAACGCCTGTGTGTGGCCCTAGCTCTCTTTGTTAGAAACTAATTAATGTTGATTTAAAGTAACTAATTGATCAAATCTAATTGAATCAAAGTAATTTCTATAATGATCACGTTGTATCAGTACATAACGGCTTTTACTGTGATTTTGCTTTCATTTGTTGTTCATTTTAGTTAATAGCTTGGTTAATCTGCCTGTTGTCCAACAAGAACCGTCTGCTCTCCGACCTTATCTAACTGTCCTGATGTATCCAAGAAAAAAATCCAGCAAGGTTTCCACTTGTACTGTGTGCCACTGTGTGTGTGCATGTGTTTTTTGTATTGTATTGTTTTGTACTGCAACTTGCTTCCACAGTCAGATTGGACATGGCGCCATAGACGGCTGCCTGGGTGTGCCAACACCAAGACAAGTTCCCAGTTCTGTAGAGTGCACTCTACAGGACCTGGCAATAAAGCTCTTTCTAATTCTGATTCTGATTCTGAAGTAACAAGCTACTACACATGTATGTAGTCAAATTAGGGTTAGATTAGATTTGTGCATGTGTAAACCGATCTGAGCGTGTGTAACCAGATTTGTACTAGAGACTTAGTGGAGCTATACCATGCTTACACTTTGGGCCGTTAAAATTACGCACAAATCGTGGCTAAATTTCCAAGTAAAATTACATGACCTTAATTTGCCTCCACACTCTGAATGGCTGATGAACAAAGTTGTCGCAGTCCTTTCTAAAAGCAGCAACAAGCCAGTCCACTGACTGATGACTTTGATTATATTGAATGATTTAATGACAGGGCGGTGGGTAGCACTGTCGCCTCACAGCGAGAAGGTCCTGGGTTCGATTCCCGGGTGTCTTTCTGTGTGGAGTTTACATGTTTCCCCCTTCTTCGCGTGGGTTCTCTCCGGGTTCTCCGGCTTCGTCCCACAGTCCAGAAACATGCATTAGGTTGATTGGCCTCTCTCCATTGCTCATAGGTGGGAGTGCGTGTGTGAATGGTTGTTTGTCTCTGTGTTGCCCTGTCCGTTTCCATTTGCAGCACCTAGTTTCACCTCGTATCATCTTGTTTTTAGTGACGCTGTACTATGCACATGTTATATAGGCCCATGTAGAGTTATGTGACAGCGTCTCTGTGGTGTAATAGTTAGTTTATTGTTTAACAGTTTTGACCCATCGTTTTTTTGTCCCAGGTTCGAATTTCGGTGGGAGCAGAAGTTGTAATTACTGAACAATCAGCGTTGTTATCTCATTTTTATATTTTCGCCTACAAGATAATAACAAATGACTAATAGGGCTGGCTGCCTGTTTTATTTAGCAGACGATTGTAGTATTTAGTATAGTAGTATTTTCAAATGATGGCAGTTCAAAACTGAAATAAGCAGCTGTATGCTTAGGCAGACCGAGTGCGCGCCCACGTACAGCTTTCGATTTTATTAGGATATTATTCCTGCAGGAGAATCAGATGTCGTAAATAAATCTGAGTAACTCTGGACTTTGCCTACTTTGAAAGCTTGTCTTCGGCTAAATAAGTGTAAAACAGTCCTTATTACTCATGCAGAATCAATATATGTAGAACAAACAACTTGCTGCAATAATGAATCGGAGATCTGCTAACTCCTGGCGTTCTGGCATACCATAGAGAGAGTTTAATACAATTTGTTTATTTTTATCATATAATGTAATTATTATAAATAATTATAATATTAATTATTAATTGAGGCCCCCATTCAGGGGGCATTTTGGAGGCACTGATGTCATTCTCCAAGATTAAAAACAAAAAAAAATATATAGCATTTTAGTTATATTGTCAGTAGCAAGGATGAAAACAGTTGTGAGGTTGTGATCTCAGTCTAATCTTTCTATATATCACATATAAAATGTAATAAAGACTTTATGCAGTTCCTGTGACAATCAGCCTCCACGCCACTAGAGGCGCTCCTGGGTTTATGTTGTGGGTCATCACCTGAGTTTAATTTCCTGTTTATGTAATTAGTTGCCTCACCTGTTTTGTGTATTAAGTCATGCCTTTGGTTTCACATATTGTTGGTGTGTACACGGTCATAGCTGGATGCTACGCCACGTTACCAGTCAAAGAGAGGAGCATTATTTAAATGGAGTTCTTATGGTTTTTTTTTATGTCTGTCTCCAAGGTTTGCCAGTGTCATGTGTTTTATGTTCCATGTTTAGGTTGTTCTGCCCATGGTTACAGAGTGTATTTATTTAGCCGGCGTTAGACCGTGCTGTAGTTGCAGTGATTTTTAGTTCTTGCCTTTTGTGTTTTGAACTGAATCCTGCCGTGCAGTGAGTTTATGTTTGTGTTTAATAAATCATTTGTGTTAAACCTAGATTCTCTGTGTGGGTCGTGCATTTGGGGTCTTCCCTCTTCCTGTTTCCCTGCAACCTGGTCAGCCGGTTGCGGCCAGGTGAGCGTGAAGGGTGACTGAGTGTTTTATTAGCGCGGCGTGTCCGCGGCGTTGTGCTGGATGCACATTGGTCGCAGTGCTAAACTCCAAGTTTCTCCTCCCGGCTTCCGTGACAGCTGTAGCTTCCCCGCTCGGAGTGGGTGCTGTCGTTCGTCCACGCCACTACATCTCCTCTCCTGTCGCCAGGGTTCCGTCAAGCCCCGCCGGTTTGGAACTGACCGAGGAAGTGTTTAGTAGGTTCCCTGTCAAACCCAGCCGGTTCAGAACCAACGGGGCGGGTTCGTAACAGTTCCAGAACTATGTTCACCAAATATACAAAACCCTTGTTCTAAAAGTGTACGAGCACCTTTCATACAAACATGGAAAACAATTATTATTCCAATAATATCCATGCTTTAATATTTGAAACCTACTTAGTAAAACTAAGGGGCAGGCCTTCCAAACCACATTCTGCATCACCATTCACTAATAGAGAAATGGAAACATATCAGTTCATGTGTAAAGGGAAATGTAATTAACATGATTTCATAGATCTAAAAAATAAACAAATAAATAAAAGAATACCTCAAAAATTTCCACAAAACCAGTGCCAAATTAATGTGCAGACAGGCTATGAGAAAAGCCAAAAGAAGTGTTTAAATTTCAATAAATATTATGTCTAGTCATGGATAATTTTAATAACAGTCGAAAAACAGCAACTTGAGAGTCCAATGACTTCCACATCTGTTTGTTAAAATCATTTGGGTATGGCACATTACAGTGATCAGAGTGGGTCAGAGTTAACATCAGTGGACTTTTTCTCACAAAAACACTAAAATTGCTGGATCTGATCTAAATTCAACTTCAGTTCAGTTAGAAAATTTTACTTTGTTAGTTTACAAGGCTAGATTTACACATACTGTCAATGGTCAGAACTATAAATAATATGCTCACCCAGTCCATGCAATGAAAAAGCTTGTTTGTCAATTTGCAAAATCAAAACCAGAATAAAAGTAACATTATTATTTTAGCTAAGCAAAATGCAGATGGAACCATGGCTTCATTCAACATCCATACAAACATTATGCACAATGAACAACAAACTAATGAGTCTGATGGGAAATTACAATAGAAATATACATAAGCGTTCAAAGAATAAGAGTACTTAGATAAAGGTGCATGAAGTTTCTCACCACAGATCAAGTCTTTGCTGAGGCTGCAGCAGAAGCAAGGGAGTTGCTTGAGTAGCATACAGGCATTATGGCTTAGTATTTACAAAAAATTGGCTGGTTTTCCGTGTTAAGTTGCGACCACGTTAACTGGCGACGGACTTCCTACTTACTGTAGTTACCGCAGCTGTTTGTAGCAGGAAGAAGGCATGTTAGCTGTCGACGCCGATACCGTGTCGCAATGTTTTTATAATGTCTTTTCATCTGTACACAATTTAAGTAAAAGTTAAGTAAAGTTTTAAAAGAAACAACCTGACGCAGTCTGAACGCTGCTAGTGTTACAGTTACGTACTGTAAGTAGCTAAAGGAAAGTGAGGACTGAGTGAGTCTGCTCATGAATTGCTACGCTCTGCTTTCAATAAAGGATCAAATGTTAAACCTCTGCGTTTTGTCTTCGGACCCTTAACTAAGTTTAATATTCATCAATTATAAATGAAAACATTCACAAACATGTTGTGAAATTAACAAATTTTAATGGAATTCGATCCCGTTGATATTGCGATAAATCCACTTGTTTTATAAAGTGTCTTCATTTGCTACGTTGGTGCCAGCAGCTGTTCTCGTGTGTCTGTTGTTACTGTGTTGTCAGATCACACATTTAACTTGTCTTTTGTGTCGTGTTTTTGACAAACAGTCACGGTCACTTCAACGTCGTGCAGAAGTGGAGCAGCCAGCAGCTTCTCATTCATAGGTTTGGTCTATTTCTACATATAGGCAGCGTGTGCTCGCTCTTGGTTTTTTTTGTCCGTGAGCATTTCTGTATGAAATTAAACTATTTGGTGGCAAAGACAGGACGAGAATTAAAATGTCAATGCGCAGCAACGAGGGCGCCAGTTACAGTAAACAAGTAAGACGCATAGTAAACAATCTGTCTGTGACCAGACCGTCTACTTCATATTACAGAACCTTTCTTTTTTTTTTTGTTCTGTCAAGCAGTTCAACAAGCAGCATGTATTAGGCTGAATGCCGTATTGTGATGGACAGCTTTGCTTTTACAAGGGGAGTATATATAAGAAATATATACTCTTCTTGATTAATGGTTTATTCAATGATTTATTTAGCCAATCCTAAATATGCGTGAGCTTGCTGTGTTGGTGGACAGGTTGAGTTTTTGCGTTGGGGTGTGTGTGTGCGGGAGGGGGGTGCAACCAGCTGCTGAAACCAAGCAAATCAGTTAAGCAAACAATCGGTGCAAAATAAATAAGATGTTTCTTAGGCTCACACATTCATAACTAAACAACTGTTGTACTGTGGTTTACCTTTGAGATTAATACTAATACCAATAATAGTGTTAAGGTATGTGCACATACATATACATATATCATATGCATACACATATGCATATTTCATACTACTTAATAATAGCCATGACATACAACATCACAATTTCTATATTTACACATTATTGATAGTGGTAGTGATAAGTATCAGTAATAGTTACAGTTAGGTTTAGAAAGCCTGTTTATCAGCTCAGGTGTTGAGTGTCGCACTACAAGGTTGATGGGAGGAGCTCAGCCACTATGCCCATCCGACGAGCAGAGGAAAGAATCCTAGCAGCCAGGGAGCCCACACACCTTCAGTTCAGGAGGGCAGGTGTTGCGACCCAAGCCGCCCACACAGAACCCCCCAGGCAGAGCTGCAGCAGCCACAGAGACAGCACCCAAGGTCAGAGTGGACCACTGTGGGTCAACGCTGTCCACTCCATGAGAACCAGGGGCAAACACTCCCCCCGGTGGGAGGGTCGGCCTGAGAGAATGGAGCCAGAGAACCCACGGTCCATAGGGAGCCCACCAGGAGATGCCCCTGCGCACTGGGCCCACCCCCAGTCCACCAACCCCACATGAGCGGAGCAGGGCCTACCCCATCGGTCTGACCATATCCCCTGGCCCACATGGGGCCCGCGGCACAAGGACAACAATGGGGTGGGGGTCAGCAGAAAAGAGACAAACCAGACAGCGGATCCACGTACCGCTGGCGGAAAACGAGACCCCCCACACTCCAACCACACAACACGCATAAACACACGTACTGTACATCAACACACACTGCCATGCACTCTCAGATACATTCTCACACCCACACCATTCGCTTTCACAATTCTTGTTCATGGGGAGGGTAGGTCTCTGGCCTGCCACCCATGTAGTCCCAGGCAGGGACAGCAGCACCTCCGAGCCATCAAATTGAAGGTTCTGTCCACTGGCCCCTGGAGGCAGCCCCCAAAGTCCTGGATGAGTGTGTATGACTAATGCAATTAAACCTGCAGAGAATCCCACTTAGGAGGGACAGAACCACTTTTCAGTATCCCCGGTCCCTCCATCAGTAGGACGCCCCTTGCAGATCTAAGTGGATGAGTGTGGAGAGATGTAGTGCCAGGTTCCAGACTAGCTCTGCTACCCATCACACCGCCCCCCACAACTCCCAGCCAGGAAGAGATAGACGAGATCCAGGGACTGCAGTACTACTGCCCAGGCACCACACGCAGTGCAGCCAGAACCATCGTCACCCCTCTGTCACACTTACCCATTCTCTCGCTCAAGTATGCTCATGCTCACCCCGTGTAGTGCTCCACTCATCCCAGGTCTTCTTTGAAAGTCCCTATTAAACGTAACACACAGATGACATATTATGAGATGCTAATCTAATGTATTGGGACAATGGTACAATGCCAGTCACAAATTGTGAGCGCAACATGTGAACTTGAAAAACTATCAGATGCAATATCAACACTGCATGTAAGTCATGGTGTTGGAAAAGAAAGTGACCATTCTTTGACCACCTGACTGATACAGATCATACAAGTAACGTCGTAAACGAGGACTTGATGTTTTGGACCACAAACGGTCACAGGCTGGCGGTCACAGGTTAACAGTGACAGGCCGACCGTTGCAGGCTGATTGTTTAATAGAAAGTCAGGGATTGCTGCTGTGGTGAATTGCTATTTTGACTGATATACTCTTCAGCCTGTTTTCCATTTACAGGAGGTTTCATTTCTACCACTATAACTTATGTGCAGTGTTGATATTGCATCTGATAGTTTGCCTTGTTCACATATTACGCTCACAACTTGCGACCATCAGCCTACAAATCATCTTAATTCTGTTTTATAGGGATTTGCAAAACGCTAGTTTGCATATACTGACTGACATTTTACCATTGGCCCAATACGTTACATTAACACCACATCTAATATTTCATTGGTGTGTTATGTTTAATAGTGACATTTTAAAGAAGACCTGGGGTGCTTTCATGTTTTCATGCAATAATTTACAGCCTCCTTAGCTTTTTTTTGTTCATTATAAAGTAGAAAACTAAAAGCGAGCACACACGGAAGTTCACACTTCATAATAATTGCTGTGTACGTCCCACCCTCCGCTAATGCTGGCACAGCTTCTGAGACCCTGCTCTCAGTCACCAGCAGGCAGCAGACACAGCACCCACAGGCCCTCTTCCTGATCTCTGGGGACTTTAACCATGCACCTCCTTCAGCTGATCTGCCTACATACACCCAAGTATGTGACCTGCCCCACCAGAGACAACAAAACCCTGGACTTACTCTATGCCAACACCAAAGAGGCCTACACTGCATCCTCCCTCCCACCACTGGGCAGAGCTGACCACAATATCCTGCATCTCCTGCCTGTGTATAAACCTGTTGTACACAGGCAGCCGGTGGTGCCCCGCACAGTGAAGCTCCATCCACTGTGTGGATGTTAATGTCCTCCCCACATGGGGAGGACATTAACGTGATAACAGACTGTGTAACGGATTACATCAACTTCTGCTGTGAAAACACCGTTCCCTCCAGGCGAGTTTGGTGTTTCACCAACAACAAGCCGTGGGTCTGCTAAAGGAGAAGAAGAGAGCATTTAAATCAGGGGACAGGGAGGAGCTGAGGAGGGTGCAGAAGGAGCTGAGGAGGAAAATCCGTGAGGGGAAGTCCAGCTACAAGAGGAAGATGGAGGAGTAGCTGCAGCAGAACAATGTCAGTGAGGTGTGGAGAAGCCTTAAAACCATCTCAGGCTTCAAAGCTCCACACCCACAGGCTGAGGGGGACCTGAGCTGGGTCAACGAGCTGAACTCCCACTTCAATAGGTTTGACCAAGCACCCGCTCAACCCCCAGCAGCTGCCTCCAAACCTTTTGTCACCTCATCTCACTGGACTACTACCCCCCAGTCTCTTACACCTTTACACAAAGCCCTTTACCGTCAGCCCCGCAGACTGGTGACTCATCCCAACAATACCCCCTCACTTCACATCACACTGAAACAATCCTTCAACCCCTGTCCTTCTCCAGCAACAAGGTGAGAAGAGAGCTCAGGAAGATCAAGGCCAGGAAAGCAGCTGGACCAGACTGCATCTGCTTCAGACTCCTAAAGTCCTGCGCAGGCGAACTGTGTGGAGTTATGGAGCATGTCTTCAACCTTAGCCTCACGCTGAGGGTGGTACCACGGCTCTGGAAGACCTCCTGTGTGGTAGTGCCCAAGACACTGCACGCCAAAGACCTCAGCAGCTTCAGAGTGGCTCTGACATCACACCTGATGAAGACACTGGAGAGACTGGTCCTGGGTCACCTCCACTCTGCAGTGGGAACCTACCTGGACCAGCTGCAGTTTGCCTACCAACCTGGCATAGGAGTAGAGGACGCCGTCATTTTCCTCCTACATCGAGCTCTTTCTCACCTAAAGAAGCCCGGCAGCTCCATGAGGATCATGCTTTTTGATTTCTCCAGTGCTTTTAACACAATCCAGCCGATGCTTCTTAAACACAAACTGGAGGAGGCTGGTGTGGACCTCCATTTAATGGAGTAGATTATGGACTATCTCACAAACAGGCCTCAGTGTGTGAGAGCCAGGGACTGTGTGTCTGACACTCTGACCTGCAGTGTGGACCTGCAGAGGTTCTCTGATGACTTTGTGATCGTCGGACTGATCACCGATGATGGCGATGCAGAGTACAGAGGACTCACTCAGAACTTTGTGGACTGGCTGGCGGAACCACCTCCGGATCAATGCAGGGAAAATTAAGGAGATGGTGGTGGATTTCTGCAAGCGGCAGCCTGCTGTCATCCCACCGATGCACATCTAGGAAAGGGACATTTAGAGAGTGGACTCACACAAGTACCTGGGTGTGCATCTGAACAATGAACTGGACTGGACTCATAACACAGATGCACTGTACAGGAAGGGTCAGAGAGATTGCGGTCTTTTGGAGTGAGGGGGCCACTCTTGAAGACCTTCTATGACTCTGTGGTGGCATCAGCCATCCTGTACGTGTGGTCTGCTGGAGCAGCAGCATCACAGTGAGTGACAGGAAGAGACTGGACAGGGTCATCAAAAGGTCCAGCTCTGTCCTGGGCTGCACTCTGGACACGGTGCAGAAGGTGGGTGAGAGAAGGGTCCTGGCTAAACTCACGTCCATCCTGGACCAGAACTCTCACCCACTGGAGGAGAGTGACAGACTGTGTCACTCTCCTTTACACACCCTCGCTGTGTGAAGGAGAGATTCCGCAGATCTTTCCTGCCTGCTGCTATCAGACAGCACAATCAGAACTGTTAACCACGTCCCGCTACATACTGTGCCAACACGAACTGTTCTGTCGCTGTATTCTCTCTAATCTGTACTGCTGTTGTGAGAAGTAATTTCCCAACTGTGAGACTATTATCTTATCTTATCTTATCTTATCTTATCTTATCTTATCTTATCTTATCTTATCTTATCTTATCTTATCTTATCTTATCTATGGAACTAAACCAAACGTATGAATGAGAAGCTGCTGGCTGCTCCACTTCCGCACAACGTTGAAGCGATCGTGACTGTTTGTCACAAACACAATACAAAAGACGAGTTAAATGTGTGATCTGACAACACAGTAACAACAGACACACGATAACAGCTGCTGGCACCAAAGTTGGAAAATGAACACTTTATAAAACAAGTGGATTTATGGTAACATCTAGTCAAAGTGGTCACAACTTAACTTGGCTGCTGTTGTTACGTGAGACCACCTTATGCTTGTTAGATACGTTTAATGCAGGGTCATAATGGCAGACCTACCTGTGGCTCAGTGGTTCCATATGTGGACCTATGGCCTGTTTTTGTTGGAGTGCTTGCAGGATCGAATCCCATTAAAATTTATTTATTTCACAAAGTGTTTGTGAATGTTTTTATTTATAATTGATGAATATTAAACTCAGTCAAGGCTCCGAAGACAAAACACAGAGGTTTGACATTTGATCCTTTATTGAAAGCAGAGCATAGCGCTTCAGGAGCAGACTCACTCAGTCCTCACTTTTCTTTAGCCGCTTACGTAACTATAACAGAAGCAACGTACCAACTGCATAAGGTTGTTTCTTGTAAAACTGTCAACTGGAGAGGACCGGAGTAAACTGACAAGTGGAGGCAAATCTGTTTCTCCTTCAATTAATGGTGCGCAATTTGCTACATATCGTCAGAAAATTTGTGACGATATATGAACTTGATTGATTCACTTGACTCCAAATTCAGAGACTTGTGTTTAGCCAAAATAAACCAACTGTGTTTATGTACTTTCTCTGCACATAGCTTAGAGTCTACACTATACTATTACATTTTTCTTTAAAACACAAAACATTTGATTAAAGTTCACACAAGATGCTCATTTAAATCCTACAGATGCATGGCTTCCTCTTCTTTAGTGTAGAGTTAACAGCTGGTCTCAGATGTATAGGGCAATGTGTAGAGCTAAGTTAGTCCCTCAGTAAAAAAAAAAAGAGTAAAATAAAAAGCTAAAAACAAAAGAAACAAGAATGTTCTCCCTGTGTGCATACTTGCAGCACCTGGCTGCTGATGTTCTTGTTAATGTATTTATATCCAATTTAAGCCAATTTCAGGTAAATGCCTTTACTTTTGACTCATCCTCTCACCAGCAACCATATGTCCACTCAGTCTTACCCTCACACCTATTAACTGTACCAACTAATTTGACTGCCTGTCTTTGGACCCAGGGAGAACCCCACACAGGCATGTTGAGAACACATCTGTCTGGATGGCGAATCAGACTGATAAAGCTACCTGGAACCTAGAAGCGGTTGAAGCATCAACAATAATATGCAGTAAAACACATTATAATAGCTAAAACCATTATCTACGCTAATGTGATTCTCTTAGCTAAAAACAGAAGCACTGTATATAAAATATTAGTTTCTTGTCAATATGGGGACATTTATTGTAGCAAAACAGTCTATATTAAGTTCAATAAAGTACTGAGAAAAATTTTAAGGAAGAACAAAGATTAACTTAAGTCGTGGGCAGTTTCATTGGATGCCACTCAAGTTTTTAGGTCAAGGTAACAGAGAGATCGCCCTGGGAGCCATGCAGAGGCATTTATACAACACACACTCAGCTTTATGGCTCAGACCAAGATAACATGACGTGTCAAAACGGTTTACACCACAAAGTTATTGCTGCTTCGCTTTATTTGAACAATACAAAACACAGTCATAAGGAACAAGGATTGAGTCAGGTGGTGTCTGAAAGAGCAATGTGACCCAAATAAGAATTCAGGGTTTATATTAGTTTAGTGTTTTGTGTTTCTCTGATTTGTTCTTGCACATCTCCACTGGCAAAATTGTCTTGTTTTTCAGCAGCAGTACAGACAAGTCAAAGCACATCTGTTAGAATACAAAACAACAATGTGCAAACAATAAAAATAAATATATGAAGATAAGATAAAATGTATTCATCAAACAGTGGGAATATTCAACTGCCAAAGCATCAACAAAAAAACAGCAAGATGCATAAATCGTATGAAATAGGAAATGGTTTTATTTTTCATTTCATCATTTCGAAATTTGTGATATCCAATATATTAGTGCTAATAATTTTGGTATTATTAATTACGCTGGTCTCTTGGTTTGGTATGCGTTCTCACCAGATGAACCGCATCAGAGTTTGCTAGATGATACAGATTGAGACCACCTCGTTTTCGGGGTCTGGTGCAGTTGTTTTGGTGCGCACTCGAGTGCGATTGTGGTGTACACACCAGACAAAACAAGCTGCAGCAACAGGGAAAATGAACTTGAGTTCAATTTGTAGGTTTTATTCATCGCGTTGACCTGTTTTACAAAACTAGTTTCCACTCAGTCTTCATCATCCCTATTCCAGTAGATCATCAGACACATTTAGCAATTTGTAAACCCATTCTCGTTAACCTGTCATTCCTCATCAGCTTGTTGAGTATGTTCCTGTCCTGGTCTGTGCTGCCTGCACACCAGCAGACTACAGCATAGTGGAGAACAGAGGTTATCACAGAGTCTTAGATTGTCCTTAGCATGTGCCTGCACACGTCAAAGGACCTCAGTCTCTTTAGTAAATCCTAAAGTGTCTTAAAGTCAGCGAGTGGCTCACAAGGTAAAAGAACACTGGGTCTCCAGAAAAGTGACAGGGTCACAAAGTAAAAGAAGACTGGGTACTCATAAAATACATTATTAATACAGTAGCTTGTCTGATTGAAGCAGCGGCAGAGTGGAAACCTGATGATGTTAAAATAAACTCTGTGATCATCTGAAGGAAATCAGACTATATAAATAGGTGTCATTGCTTGTTGGTCTCTAAGTGAATTTTAACTTCTTAGAGGAATGACATTTTGTGTTGTGTGTCAGATTATGATCAAAATTGAGTAGCATGAGTAGCACTCGCTGCCTCACAGTGAGAAGGTTCTGGGTTCAATTCCCGGAGGCAGCAACTTTCTGTTGTGTGCTGCTGGTATGGCAGCTGGTATGGCTCCATCAGCAGTTTGGAAAATGGATGGTTTACTGAGACAGCTATGCAACTAGTTGATGAACTAAACACTGTGACTCGTAGTGAAGCAAATCAAACAACTTAAAAATGGGAAACAAAAATACTAAGGTTAAAGAAATTGCTGGAAATGTGGAAAAACTAACCATATTTAGCAAAATAGGAAGATGAGGTTGTTAACAGAGTTTATGATTTGCAACCATAGCAAAAGTGTGAGTACAGCTCGATGACGGGCTGGAAGAAAAAAGCTTTGAACTGGATAGTCCAGACTGTGCCCACAGCCCACTATAGAAGAAATTAATTGGTTTGCTCGAAATACACGGTAAGTTTTGAATACTGTGCTTCTGTGCTTTTGACCCTGCCTACAACGTTGTAACATTTATTCCATGTTTTATGAAGACTGCATTGAAAATCAAAACAAGTTGTGCTGTTTTGATGTATACCTGACTGTTTAATAAATGTTTCAGGAAGGAAATGTTAGAAAAATATTGCATTTAATCATTAAAGCATATTTTGCTGATTCATTGTAACCTTGTTAGCTGTGCTCATCAAGAACGGGGAGTACCTGTTTGTATCATTTTTCCTTTGTCCTTGATGTGCTTGATGCTTGAATATTCCCACTGCGCTGTGTGACTATGCACTGCTCCAGGGTATACCAGTAAGCTGTACTCTTTTCTCTCTTTGAATGAGAGGAAGTTGCCTTTGCTGTAAACTGCTCATTCATGCGCAAGTAAAAATCCTAAAAGGTCTGAACTGTTTGTGTCTCCTTTATATAAAGGGGATAAAATTTTTCCCCAACAGTGACTGAGAATCTTTACTGACACCCTCTA
Organism: Betta splendens; assembly: GCF_900634795.4. Classification (NCBI taxonomy): domain Eukaryota; kingdom Metazoa; phylum Chordata; class Actinopteri; order Anabantiformes; family Osphronemidae; genus Betta; species Betta splendens. The sequence continues at coordinate 5,000,091 of NC_040890.2, forward strand.
TTCAGGATGATCATGAACATGAACATGAGACACACACTCACATCATCAGTGGCTCCTCACCCGTCAGTTTGCCTGGCAGAATCATTCTGTGGACAGTCAGCTGGTCTGTGCCCTTCAACTTTGCAGTATGGGCACCGTCCCTCAGTGGACTGGCAATTTTGAGACCAATGTCCCTCTTTACCGCATTCAAAGCACGCTGTTGCTGATTGTTGGTTTCCTCGTCCAGTTCCTCCGTGGCCTGCTCGTCCTCAGGTAGAGCAATTCCCCCATGGTCGTTAAATATTTCCCTTAGACGAAGAAAATCATCCACTGATTCTCCCACTTTTTTGTCTGCAATGTTCATTCTGACAGGGAATGCAGTCTTTATGCCTTCACACAGTGTTACAAACACCCCCAAGACCAGACAGGACGGAACCCGCAAGCAGTAACAGGCGAGGATGGCAGAATACAAAATGATATTTATTATTACTACACAAAACAGAGGGTCACTACAGAGTAGGAAAAAGGTTCACCAACTAAACTGAGGAGCACTGCGAAGCAGGACCAAACTAACTAAACAGAGCAATAACACTAAACAGAAGTAACTACAAAACTAAATCAGGACACAATAGGTCGCTGCACTGAGTAGGCAAAATATAACCAAGAGTAACAAGGCTTTCACAAACTACAGAGTCAGGCTCTACACCACTCTACAAACGTAGCCAAATTAGGAGTAACAGGGCTGTTCACAATCCAAACTAAACAAAAACCAACCGTCATACAGGAAGCCAGATGCAAACAGAGAGTCCACCATGACACACTGAACTGGAGGAGTCTCCATCCTCCACTTAAATGGTCCCCCATGATGATGGGGGCAGAAGGAAACCAGAAGGAAACAGCTGCTCAGTGCCGCCCTCTGAGGTTGGGAGGAGACTCACAACACACAGTTTGTCTACTGCAGCACAACATAGGCTGTTACGATCCCATTGTAGCGTAACACTGTGGATTTGGGGGTCTGGCAGGTTTCCTTGAAGCTTATACATATACCCTGGCTTGACTTTAGAGGTCATCAGTTGTCGTATTTTTGCTCTGCGAAACTCTCAGAAATTGACAAGGGCGTTGGCAAGTTCTACACCGAAAGGTATGGATCTGGCAGATGTTTTCCAGCATTTCTGACATGATTGTCTGTTCAGAGGCAGAACACAAGCTGTGCTTCTTGTGCCCCTGAGACCTCAACCATGAGCATGGACATAACTGAGCCCATCGCGGCTTGTCTGGTCCTGTTTGCAATCGGGCTAAAGTGCAGGCTGGCCCTGCCTGTGTTCGTGATGTAACCTGTTCCCCTGCAGCTCCTTGCAATCCTTCTGTGGTTGAACAGACAGCTGCATGCAAGGGCTGACCATTTTAAAAGAAAAATAAGACAGACCAAACAGGCAAAACATTTGATTAAATGCCAAAATTTTATTTCATAATATAAAACAGTTATCAAAGAAAGGAGTACAAGGCGCATTCCATACAGTATAATTTAATTGGTACGTGTAAAGCAACAGAGGCAGGCGTAGAAAAAAATTGAATACGGCCCTTTTTAATCTTTCAACAGGATTCTCGGCTCATCAAAACTTGACGCGAAGCAACTTTCGCTGCAGCGCCAGCGTCAGCGTCCCGCAGCGTTGGTTGTGGCTCTCGCTCCGCGGCGATCCACACACAACGCAGAGCATCTTGTAGCCCACGCCGACATAGCCTTCCACGGCCTCCTCCAGCATCAACTCGGGGAACGCCACGTAGCCCCTTCTGTAACGCTCCTTGCCTACCATAGATTTCCGGTCGCTTTCTTTGCCAAAGACCTTTTTCGCTAGGAAGCCGCACTCCTCCACTCCGGCGACGTGCACGTGATACACGTGCTCTCTCAACATGTTGTCACCTGTACGAAATGGGACATCCGGACGCCGCACACATCACACACGTTAGTGTCTATGGTGTCCAGCTCATACGACATGCCCTCACGGCTGCCGAGCTCCCTGAACATGTCCGCAGTGCGAGGGCCGACCACGCTCCTCTCACTCTGCATTTTCGTGTACAGTGGAGCCTTGCGCAAACAGATTTACGTTTAGCAGGTAACATTCGCCTCCGCTGGCAAATAAGAGGGCATCTGGAAACGCCACCATGCCGCACCTCCGTCCCCGCCACAGGCACCAAACCCAAAATCTGAATCAGCAAGGGATCCTCCAATCGGCTCATCGTCATCTCACCACCAGACAACTCTGAACCGTCCTCCACTTTGTCCAACATGGAAAAATCCTCCGACCCGGCAATTTATCCCACCAGGAGGATCCTCCAACTTGGAAAAATCCTGGAAAATCGAGGGAAAACTTTGAAACTTGTGTAAAATTGGAAATGCGGTGGCGACTGGTCAATAGGTTCCGCCGCAGTGCTCCTCACATTGAGACTGGTGCAATAGCGTTGACACAGCGCAGACCTCCAAGCCTGCGGCAGCCACGCTCCCCATACATATAAAAAAATGACGCCGGTGATCTCCTACCTGTAGCTCATATGGTCGGACAGCCAGTCAGAGGCAGAGACACAAATTACATCATGAATTTTACACAGTAACAGTCACAAGAGTCACAATACATATATGTGTGTGTGTGTTTTCACAGGCAAATTATTTCACCACCCACCCGTCCCGCGTCCTCCCGGGGTCTGACATGACCCCACGCGCACACACACACACACACACACATTATTTGATTATTATTATATTGTGAGGGAGAAAATAAAGACCAAATAAGCAAAACTTTTGATTAAATGCTAAATATTTATTGAATATAAAACAGTAATCACAGAAAGGGGTACACAATGCATTCATATGCACTCATATTCATAATAATTTTCACATTACATGTATTCATAATCCAAAGGTGTCTGGACATCTTAATCGGCACGCGTAACGACAGAGGCAGGCATAGGTAGAAGCTCAATACAGCCAGCGATGTAAGCCAAAAGCTCAGAGACAGACTTGAACGGGACTCTCCTAGAGCCCTTCACGAGCATGTATTGGAAACCGCACGGGTCGAACAAAACAAAACGCTCTGAGTACACTCGTCGGTAGCAATGTCAAGCAGGTGTCCCGCGTCGTAGCCGCCCATATAACAAAAGAATATCCCCGTGTTTGGCTTCAGCTCGGGCAGCTTTTCCGGATCGGCGTACAGTCCCCACCAGGTGTCGCCCAGTGCTGTTATCACGCCGCGCACCTCACTCAGCAACCTTGCGCCAGACAGATCCTCAAAGTGCACTCCGTCTTCCTGGGAGGGGAATCGACCTTCCGCATGTTTGTGACCCCGGCGGTGGAAAGGATCGTCCTGGAGAACACTAACCTGGAGGGCTCTCGAAAGCTCGGGAGCGCCTGGAAGGGCATAGACGAGGTCGGCCTGAGAGCCTACTTGGGCCTCCTGATTTTGTCTGGCGTCTACAGGTCCCGAGGCGAGGCCGTGGCCAGCCTGTGGGACCAAGAGGGGCAGGGCCATTTTTCGCACCACGATGTCGCTCAACCTGTTTCACGCTTACTCAAAGCTGTTGCGTTTCGACGATCGCCAAACGAGACCCGCCAGGCGAGCAACGGACAAGCTGGCAGCCGTGAGAGAGGTCTGGGACGCGTGGGTGGAGCGGCTGCCCAGCCTCTACGACCCGGGTCCTAACGTGACGGTGGACGAGCTTCTGGTACCTTTCAGAGGTAAAGCAAAAAACACTACATCTCACACACGCAGACATGCAGACATGCAGACATGCAGACACAAACGCAGACACAAACACAGACACAGACACACACACACACGCAGACATGCAGAAAACACCTCTGTAAAAAAATATATATTTTAAAATCTTTCCTTTATTTTTTGTAGGTCGTCGCTCTTTCAGACAGTACATGCCTGCAAGCCAGAAAAATACGGCCTCAAGTTTTGGGTGGCGCCAAGTCCAGCTACGCTTGGAAGATGCAGCTTTACACCAGCAAGCCAGGAGGAGGAGTAGAAAAGAGAGCTTCTGAAAAAAAGCAGGGCCAGCGGGTCGTGCTGGACGTCACCGAACGGCTCGCCCGGCCTCGCAATGTGACGTGCGACAACTTTTTCACTTCCTACGAACTGGGCCAGCGGCTCCTGCGCAGGGAGCTCACCATGCTCGGTACGGCCCGCAAGAAGATTTGTAGGAAATGAAGAAAACCAAATAAATTATGATTTGCATTTATTCTGTTCCTTTTATTGTTGGTGGTGGTTGATTAAGACATTACAGCATATTACATCTCTGACTGTCCTTCCATCCCGGTATTCTGCAGGGATGATGGAGCCTTCCTCAGGGTTCACATTACAGTACTTTAGTGCTGCATAGAAGTGCTCCTGTGAGTGTGTAGTGCATGCATTGAAATAAGTGTATAGGACATACATGTACTTACCACAGTTCAGCCTGTTACTTAAGGTTTACTCAGGATATATTCATGAGTCATGACCAGACCCGGGTCACTTGACCTCCACGTTTGTGATAATATGTGCAGCATCACATATGATCTGTGGTGTAAAAATGATACGTCAGTTACAGTATGGTGATGTAGTCTTTGACCATTGCAAAGAGCAGTCAGTGTACCTGCACATTTATTCGTTTATTTCCAGATGTCACAGCAAGATGATATTAACTGATCATCATTTTTCAGATTAGTGTTACTGAAACAAATTAAATACCACATACCTGCAATCCTGTGAAACTCCTCCTTTTTAATAGTTCTGAGGAGTTTGTTATAAAGAAAACTACCATTTGCAAAACCTTGTAACGCAACACAAAGAATCTGCTCGGATGTAAGAGCACGGCCATGATGGGTGATGTGTCTGATGTTTGGGTGGATAAGATTATTGATATATGTTATGGGGTCTCGAGAAAAACTGTACCGCTCAAATAAATAAACTTAAGGACATGACAAAAAATCAACTTGTGGCCTCAAAATCCTATCGCGGCATAAATTCAATGCCGTGCAAATTAATACAGCCTCCTCATCTACAGGATTGTCTAGAAACGGACGTGCCATTTTAGTCTCTGCGCAAAGGAAACAGGTGAAATCTATGAATGTACTGAAAGATTAAACAGTGATATTTAAACAGTGTTCACTTTAAAAAGGGGCAGGGACCGAAGGAAACTCTGGGTTTCCTGAATAAAACCTGCTTGCGACCAGGTTAGGTTCATAGAGTAAATTGTCATAGTAACTGACTCTGAGTTTAGATTACCTTTCTTCTTGAAACGGGTTTAAGTGACCTCCCTGTCTGAAACAGAAAACTTTTGAGTTTTCCTCATTTCGGGTTTAACAAACTCAGAGTTTCAACAAAAACTCCTTCTTGAAACGGGCCCCTGGTGTCCTGGTCCTTGTGTGAACACAGTCCTACGGGTTGGGTGGAAGGTAGAGGACTCTGTACCAGTAGGACTGTTGTCATGGATCATTAGTGCCACCGAGTGTCCAGACAGGAGTACAACGCCTGGATAAAGTGATACCTCCTTAATCTTTAAATCAAGTGAATCATAACCATTATGAAGTTACAGTGTTTCATTATATCTGCTTTACAGGCTTCTGTGTTCAATCCATCGAACACACACACACACACACACACACACACACACACACACACACACACACACACACACACACACACACACACACACACACACACACACACACACACACTCTCTCAGCAAGACTTTGTCAACTGAAGTACAAAGCTGCTGAGGAATGAGATGCTGTGTTTTGGCTCTTATTATGGCTCATATAATATATGTTAGTGGAAGCACAAGCTTCTGTGAGTTTTCAATAAATTGCTCAGTGTGAAATGAGACATGAGGAGCTAACAGTGGGTACAAACAGAGCCTGAAACTACTGATGGGAGGGAAGATGTCCCAAAAGGACTCACGAGCTCAGTCATCACATGTGTTAAAACACTGCATTTTGGTTCCAGCTGTGCTCACTTTGATTAGCTTATCATGTAAAGAGCTCCTGGGTAACAACCAACTCTGGTTAATGAAGCACCAACAAAGTATTTCAGAAATTAGGTAGGGGATGGAACCAAACCAATGAGCAGATGGAACTGGCCACAACGTGTAAGAGCCCCAAGGCCCCCAGCACAATCGACAGAAGAGGCCTTACAGCGAAATAAGGTGAATTATTTGTCCTCAACACGAACAATATGATGAGACCATCAATGGCATAATAGAAGGTGAAGGTCAATAAACAACAAAAGACATTTTGGTGTGTGTCCAACATGACTTGCTGTGGCAAGAGTCATTGCTTCTCTGACTGCTGGTCTCTAATAGTTAATAAAACTTTAGATCAGGGTTTGTAGACCAGCGGTTTATTGTAATATGTTTCAGTCTGACGGCATTCAGTGAAGGTCTCACCACTAAATGAATAACTGAAGTTCAGAATACGCTGTGATGCTGTTTGAAAATGATTGTTTTCGCGATGGTTTTGTGAATGTAGGGACGAAGGGAGCTGGGCCACCAGGTGGCAGCACAGAGCAGCAGCTGAGTCCCCCTAAGATGGAATTGTACGTTGGTATAAAAACTACTCACATGATGAAACAATTATAAATTATAATAAATGATCAATTTATTTATTCTGATGGGAAAAGTTCAAAAATCCAGATTCTCTAAAACCCTGACATATTTTAAACTATTTAATATGGACGCAGATACTTATATTATATTCCAGGCATGCAATTGGTTTCTGAAGATTTTTTTATGTAAACTCTGATATGCTCAGTTTTAATTTTGTGACTATGTACATTCAATTTGAGTTGCCTTTTTCCTTGATTTTCTCTTTCAAATTACCTAGTAGTCCAATATACTTCCAAGTCATCTATGCATTTGTTATTTTATTTTCTCTCATTTTCATGTTGCAATATATATTCACTGTTGTTATTAATTAGATAATGTATGTTAAATATACATTATACTACAAATACTGGCTTGTAACTATAAAAATACAGTTGAAAATAAAGTTGGCGTGACTTGGCTCAGCTACAGGTGGGTACTCGCCTGTGTTCTTTCCGGAGAACTGGCTTCAGGGCGGGTGGAATTATTTCGTAAGAGAGACCGGACAGACGTTGCTGCTGACGTCACCGTGGCGCACACCACCGTCGAGGGGAGAGACAATGCGGCTATGTTGACGTAGTCTACTTGCTCTGTCTGCAGAGAAGGCGAACGCTGCTCGCCACATTCTATACAACCGCCTGCATTTCCCACAGAGCTTGGTTTCGCTAAGTTGGAGCATCTGGCGGATTTTGGAGCGGCGGCGGACTGGACCATGTGCAGGAAACCCCTCAGCAGCCGTTGCTCCGTGACACACTGGGAAATGACGCGAAGCTTCCGCGTGTTTCGGCTTTCTCTGTAAGAACAGTTGAGTTCTTAGTGGAAAAGGGAACGTTGCCCGCAGCTTCTCTGTCGTGTCCGCTGTATCTTCCAGGCCAAGAATGAAGCCGGTTCGCCACTGTTCAACTCTCCTCAACCAGCTGTGTGCGGTACCGGCATTGGCACCCGGAAGAGCGTATCCCGCGGGACTACGGCAGCTTCGGCCCGGCGTGAGAGGAGGGGCGTCTGTCACGGAGCCGAAAGCAGGTGGGAGCCGTGATGAGCTTCAGGGCTCAAAACACGGGTGTCACAGGCTGGTCCTCTGAGCCAGCTGTTGACTCACTTAGGTGGAAGTGGCAGCAGCAGGTCAAACACATGTGGAGGCTACTCTGTGCAGAAGACGAGCCAGTTTGGGCTTTAGGGACATGTAGGACTTGGTGTCTACCTCTAGAGGCACCAAGCCACAAGTTTTCAGTCTCCTCTTGAACTGGGCTGGAAGCCACAATGTGAGGGACAAGATAATCTACTGCTTTATCGATGATCTGTGTGTATTTGTAATGTGATGTGAAGTTATGAATATCAGTAACAGGACAGGTTGGGTGAAGGGGATAAATATAGGAACGCAGGGAGAGACACCAAGAACTAAACATAATACAAAACATCAAAGTAACACAAAAAGAGAGGGTTTAATGTTTTATGAAGCAGCAGCTAATAACTAAAACATTGATTCTTCCAGAGGCGCTGTCATCTCGTTGTTATTAAATACAACAGAACCATTTGATTTGTCAGCTTCTCAGTGTTTATTTATCACAGGCCAATGCTGCTGTCATTACTTTTATATATTGCTTTTCTGAAACCATGACGTAGGACGCGATGGGCTTAATCAGTTCAGCAGATTTTTCTGCATCCAGGTTATTGTGGTTATTTTAAAGCAGCTGTGTGTTGTTATATTACATGCTGTGTCCTTCAACACACTCCTTCTTTGAAAGCTCAAGTCAAAGCTTTGAGTCAGTCAGGGCTGACTCAAACCCTGGAGCTTCCTAGTAATTACCCACCCTGCCTCATAGAGTTTAGCCATCTAGCTCAGCCTTTTGTCTTCCAAGAACCGATATATGTGAACAAGGCGTTAATCTACACTAAACAAAATGCTTTCAGATGTTTACTTCAACATTGTCACAAAATGGCCTACAAGGTATCATGAAATAATAGATCAAATGAAAATATTCACGCTTTGGATAAGACAACATGAAGACAAAAAGCCATCTTCAGCAAATCTAATGAATTTGAGAGGAGATTTGGCAGCCCAGCGTTCAGATGCTAAATGAAGCTACTTCCCTTCCCAGCTCCAGTAAAATCAATCAGCCAGTGCTTCACTACTGAACACACATACACACACACTTAGTGGCAAATTCACTGTTCTGATAAGAAATGGCAACAACAACAAAAATAAAAAGACCATTTATTAAGCAAACGTGACAACCTGGTGCAGCCTCCCAACAAACTGCCACATGCCAGCGTCCTGCTCCACTGAAGACGTGCGCCATAAAATATCCTACATCCCTGTCCACCAACCCAGCGACATCACATATATTTAGGATGGACTTAATAAAACAAAAAACAAACTGTTAGTCAAGGGGAAAGCAAAACTATCCATCACAATACGACATGCAGCCTAACACATGCTGCTTGTTGAACTGCCGGACAGGACACACAAAAAAAAGCCCTACACTGTGACCGGTAGAAGATCGCTGATGAGATGGTGAACTGGCCTTTGTGCACACAGTGCTGCCTTCTCACATGCGGAGGTCACATTCCAGTTCAGGATGTTTCCTGCATAGCTGTCATTTACTCTTGGTGTCTCGTGAGAGTCACGCTGTATAGACCCACACCCTGCAGGCAGTCCTCTGCTCAGTCTGGCTGTTGGAGGAGTGACACAGACGGAGGAGTTCAGACTGGTAGCGGCTCTTTGTTGGTTTCCTTCTATGTGAGTACGTGTTGTTAATGATGACAGTGAATGTAACAAGGGGAGATCAAATGTTGCTCTTCAGGACTCTGCTATGACGATGATTGGTGTCTCTGTTAGATTGGAGTCTAAACGCGTCAGTCAATGCGCCGTGAACTAGGATCCAAGTTCCAGTCCTGATTCCTGCTACAGCCCGTGTCAGTGCTTCTCCAAAGCACTTGATTAAAGTCTAGGCTGAACCCTGACGCGTGTGCAGTTTACGGTTGCTCCAGTAGCAGTAGCTTTTTGGTAACACGCTGAGTTGTTTTTCCACCTGGGGTAGTATGTGTGACCCTGTGTCAGCAGAGGATGAGGTCTTAGCCTAAACCAGGGGTGTCAAACTGTGGTCCTGGAGGGCAAGTACAAGCGTGCATGTCTCTGTCTGTGTGTGTCTCTCTCTCTCTCACTCTCTATCTCTCTCTCGTCTCAGACAGGCTTAATGCTTGTTCAGGGGTCATTCTGTCACACGTTGACTGGGAGGGAGTAACTGAGACAGACGTCCTAGAGGATGAGAAGGATAAATGATGAGTCAGACAAAAGAAAGAGGATATAGTAGCAGACAAGTGCAGGAGTGAGCGCTAAGGCACAGAGAGAGGAGGGCACGGCATTAGACATGGAGGCCATGGGTAAGAAACTTCAACTTATATTAAACCACACACTGGTGTTTGTCTACTATAGCATTGTTATACTTTCAGCTGGCCTCAGGCTATATTTCCACACATTTTGTGTGCATTACTTGTCTGAACACGAGCATGTTAGTGTCTTATGCCTGTTTGATCCTGTCTATAGAAGTAGTGCTTGGGCTTGTGTTGGCACTGAAGGTTTCCTGCGCAGTTGAAGGTTGACTGAAAAGGACGTGGCCTGGTAGCTCAGTAGGTAGAGCATTAGCCCTCCAGGTCTCCAGGTGTGTCCTTTAGTAAGACACTTCACACTTCGGGTGCCTTGTACAGCAGCCCCCTGCTCCCCCAGGGGATGGGTTGAATGCAGAGGACAAGTTTTTTTGTGACATTTTAGCAGATGTGATAATGACAAATAAATGATTTCCTCTTTGCTTCGTTTTTGTTTCTAAATGTAGAAACATTGAAACATTTTCTCTTCTGCTTCCGTCAGTGTTTTCAATGGGCGGCGGCAGCAGCAGGTTGTTTGGTACGTTGGCCCAGTCCCTGAACAGCATTACCTTGGCCCAGTCGGACCTGTACCCTGAGGAAAGCCCAGACCACCATCAGGAGTTGGCTGAATTAGACCCTGACCAGCTGCTCAGAGAGTGCGAGGAAGCCCTGCAGAGGCGCCCGGCCCGCCCACGCCGGGACCTGGTCTATCCCACTGGAAGGGTCCCTCGCCGCTGCAAAAACAACCCTTCAGTTCGCATCATGCAGTGGAACATACTTGCACAAGGTTGAGATTTTACAGTCAGGATGCAAATGTAGAAATGTGCATTTAACATTGCCTCGCAAAACATTTTGTGATGTGTTATGTGTTGTGCTGATGGGGCTAAGCTGTGTGGCTTTGTGTTTCCAGCTCTTGGAGAAGGGAAGGATGGGTTCATCCGCTGTCCAATGGATGCCCTCAACTGGCAAGAAAGAAAGTATCTGATCCTGGAAGAGATCCTCACCTATAGCCCTGACATTGTGTGTCTCCAGGAAGTGGACCACTTCTACGATACCTTTCACCCAATCATGTCCAGCCTAGGTTACCACAGCAGCTTCCTGCCCAAACCCTGGTCTCCCTGTCTGGATGTAGAGCAGAATAATGGCCCTGATGGCTGTGCTCTGTTTCATCGCAGTTCCCGTTTCTCTCTTGATGCCTCGTCTCACCTGCGGCTGTCAGCCATGATGCTGCCCACCAACCAGGTAGCTATTGTCCAGATGCTGAAGTGCAGAGTAACGGGCCGGCAGCTGTGCGTGGCAGTCACCCATCTGAAAGCTCGTAGTGGCTGGGAGAGGCTGCGGAGTGCGCAGGGTGCTGACCTCCTGCACAATCTACGCAGCATAACGTCCCTGGGTGTTCAAAGCAACACAGGGCCGGTGGCTGTGCCTATAGTAGTGTGTGGCGACTTTAATGCAGAGCCCTCGGAGGATGTCTACTGGCGCTTTAGCTCCTCCCCCCTCGGTCTGAGATCTGCATACAAGCTGCTGAGCTCTGACGGACAGACTGAGCCGCCCTATACTACGTGGAAGATCCGGCCCTCTGGCGAGAGCTGTAGCACGCTGGACTATATCTGGTACAGCCATCATGCTTTGAGTGTGGACTGCCTATTGGACATTCCCACAGAAGAGCAGATTGGCCCTGATCGGCTGCCCTCCTACCACTACCCCTCCGACCATCTATCATTGCTGTGTGACATGAGCTTCAGGGAGGACGTGTAGCTTCTTGTGGACGACAGCTTATCCAGGAACTGAAGCGGGCTATAAAGGCAGCAGACGTCCTGGTAACGGACAATTTGACGTCATCTACTCGAAACAAGCTGGTGGGATTTAGCAAAAATGTTTTGTTCCTTTACCTTCAACTTTACCTGTTACGGCAGCTAAAAGATTTGTTTGCTGAAGCTGGTTTACTGAAAACTAACTGCAGCTCTTTATTTAATTCCAGTAAGTACTGGATATATAAATCTAACTTTATTTTACATATTATTGAAATTTCTATGGTTCTAACAAAGTTGACTCCTTCTGTTGTATGGTTCTTCAATGTTACTGAACATGAAATATATTAACTTATTAAATAAACGAATTATTTTAAATCTGACTGTCTTTTACAGTTCACTACAGGTTTAGTCAGTATATAGGCTCAGTCATCTGAGAACACGGTTTTGTCCACTGGTAAAGACACTACATGCTAAACAGTTTGAACATCACAGTGGTTTCTCTGGACAAACTGACCACAATTCTACTCATGTTGGATCTGACTAATACTGTCCTTTTAGAGAATGAGCTACCTGGAGTCCAATTTAACATCTGGATGTTCTTCAGCGCTGCTCATTTCAGGTCCACAGTACATGTCTGGATCAATTAAGTACATTCACGAAGAATATTTTAGTGCAATGTTAGACTGGTATTGGGCACCTTCTTCCCTCACAATGAATAAGATGGCTTAAACGCGTCCTGACCTGGGCCACTCACCAGAATTCTGGTGCAGTGTGAATTAGGGCAACTACACAGATCTGTAACTCTCTAAACCTCAGCTCACTGTTTCGCATTGATTGTTGTTCATTTGGTTTTATCAAAGTGTCCTGGAGCTGTCAAAGCAGCACAGTGCCTCCCTGTGGCCACAACAGCACAGGGCCTGACATGAATAAAACAACTTCAGGCAAATTTCACATTTCTTTTTTTTATAATATGTTTCAGTAAAATCTACTTCAATACACTGAGTACAAGGAAAAAAATAGGATATTATACTTCAAATGTGGAGCATGTCATTCATTTTTTCCTCTGGAGGCAGACTCCCTTTCTGAGAACAGTAAAAAAAGACACTAAGTGTTGGCAGAAGGAGACAAACAAACCAGAAAAGGAACCAAGGAAAGGATTTTATACTATGTCTGTACTGATACATTTCCGCTGAGTATCAAAAGATGCTTTTTCCATTTACAACAAAGTCTTGTCGGGTTTATTATATTACGTTTGATTACAAAAAGGAGATGTCATTCATTTACAATACGAGGCTGCCCACGTCATTTGAACGCAGGATCTCCATGTGTCCCTTTAATCCTTTGTGGTGCTTCCGCAGGTCCACGGTGAGAGCCACATTATGCTCTCAGTATGAGCCAATGAGAAGGGAGGTGTGGAATGTGTCCTGCACTTCCTCAACAGTGTCCACAGTCACTTCCTGTACCTCTCCTCACTCGGGAAGGACCTCTCAGGATGATAGGGTTTCAGTTGCTGGTGAGCTGGAAGGAAGCAGCACCTCAACCTCTGATTGTGCTGCGTCAGGCTGACTGGACAGCTGTGGGTCTTGGGAGTGGGTTCTCGGCAGGACGGGCTGAGTTTGGCTTACCTGAACAGAAAGCTGAGGCAGTGGCTGGGCCACTGCTGCTGGTTTGGCCAGGATGAGCTGTGGTGCTGATCGCCCTGCCGTTAGCTGAACCGTAGGTGCGGTGCCTGCAGCAGGTTTACCGAAAGCTTGTGTTAGTTGTGTAGCTACAGGCTTAGCCTGAATGAGCTGTGTGACTTGGCCTGACGCATTGGCCTGCATGAGCGTTGCCAGCTGGTTGGCAGGAATCGTGATTATGGTGATCTTCTCTCCTGCCTTCGAACCGGCAGGCAGCATGGTGGGCAGAGCCTGGATCACCAGTTTAGGGGGCGCGCTGACTGAGGCATTAGCCACCGTTACTGGGACTCCCGTGGTAGTGGTGAGGATTGGGGATGAGTTTAACGTCATTTGACCTAATGAGTTAGTCATTACGACTGGCATGGCTCGAATGGGCCTGCAGAAACACAGAAAAGGAAAGACATTACAATTGCCCAGATGACCACTATTGCAGTGTCTCATTTTCTAATAGGAAAACAACCTTGACAAAGACTGAGAGGGATTAATAATAAAAACTAACACGTCAGACCTGTTGCTGGCGTTGTTAGGGATGACGGTGACGAAGGTCTGCTGTGGCTGGGTGGCAGCGAGGGACTTGGTGACCAGGCTGACAGAGCCTTGCTGGTGAGCCGGTTGCTGGCCTAGAACAACCCCCTCCCCATCCTCTACTTCGTCACCCTCTTCGTCATCGATCACACGGATGTTTTTGGGCATGTCTTTAAACTGGTAGGCCAAACGTTGCCCCTCCACCTTTGCCAGAATCCCACGTTGGTAATAATACCTACATACACACACACACACACACATTAATGCTGACAGACAAACAGACAGAAAGAACTCCCCACACACCTGACAGTCCTGACCTCAGCGCTCGGCCCATGGTCTCATAGTTCATGTCAGGCTTGTTCTTGTGTTTTCCCCACAGCCGGGACACCGCCTTGGAATCCACCAGTTTAAAGATGCCCTTCTCTCTCTGCATCCATTTAATGTACTTGGGACAGGTGTTTTTATCTTGCAGCAGCTCTAGCAGAAATTCCCACAGGTAGGTGGTGTTGCCTGAAACACACAAGCACACAGCACAAAGGCATGAAGCAACATACAAGCCTGTGTCTCTACACTGATGATCCACTGTAGCCATCACGGACCTTTGCCTTCCCTTGGCCTCTTTTTGATGCCCAGGTCAAAGGAACCATTGGAGGCAGGCTGGTGTGTCTTGGGCTTGCGTCCACCTGCACTCGACACACAGGTTTATTATTAGGGGTGTACTAAACTTAAATATCATAATACTGTGTTTTGTTCCACTGTATCAATTCAAAAAACTTTGACACTTTGATTTCATGCTGAAATGATAACTTCCAATGAAAGACTTGTGGCAGTTTGTCTCATGTTGCATTTATCTATGTTTGTATGTTATTAATCTAGCAATTAATTGAGCTTTGATCCAAAGGAAGGGTTATTGTGTTAGACAGTCTCTCTTTGCAGTGCAGTTTTAAATATGAAATTGCTACTGACTGAATAGAAAATAGATAATTTTCAATTCAAAAGTAAAACAAAAAAGTGTCTAAATGTTTACTATGGCTAAAAGTGAGCGCTCACAGACAGAACAGCATGTAATGGGCTTTAGCTTTGAGTCCTCTGGACCAACACCAACCTCCTCTCTTCTTCTTGACAGCAGGCTCACAGTCAGGAGGAATGGGGAAGGACTCTTCCTCTATGGGCCCACACTCTGTAGACACTTCTACCACCGTCTCCATCATCACATCCTCTGCTGGAGCCAAACAAATCCCCAAGTTCACACTTCCACTTGACTTTGGACCAAGAACATCAGAGACGTGTCCAAAGACCAGACTCTTAATATCAGCACTAGTTTCCTTACATGTAGAAAAGTTCTGCAGCTAAAAATTGTTCTATGATGCACTGGTTGTCTGCATCAGCCTGCCAAGCACTGGACATCTGATTACCTGTGTTGCGTTCACTGTGTAATCCTCCAGGAGACTCCATGTGGAGAAGAGCCTCAGCTGCTTCAAACGTTTTGTCAAAACACACAATGTCTTGACCCGACATTTCCACTACAGACAAGAGACAGACAAACTCAGTCAGCAGACTGAACCACACATGCTTACTGAGTTACTCCATGTAACAAGGAAACAAGGATTCCGAGTCAGGTGAAAGACTGCTGCATTTTCAACAGAGCTGCAACTATTTTGAAATGCAGACTTCCTTGTTTGTGCTTTGCATTGGCAGTCTGTTCCTTCCTTCCTGTTTCCTGTCATCTGGGCCATACGTTATTCCTGCCAGCAGAGCGTGGACAGCTTGTGTCTTGCAGATTTATATCTGACAAATTAAAAGGAACAGCTGCACCCAATTTCTTACAAATCCAAACAACTATGTTGTTAATTTGACATCAAAGTCAATCTTCTAGACAGATCTCTACAGGCACTCTGAATGTTGTGTCTTACTTAGAGCTCTTAGAGAAACAACTCCTGCAAAATTTGGATGCAGTTAAAAATTACCCATAACTACCTGGTTTTATAGTTTAAGTTCTTATACGGAGACTACACAAAATAATATGGACAGCCAGCAACTCAAGGCAGATCTGACATTCAAGAATTGAGCCTTACCAGTCTCAGCCACCTCAGTGACCACCTCCTGCTCCTCTGCCACATCTTGCATCAGGTATGTCTCGTCATCATAGACCAACACCTGGGCTGAGTAGCACTCCTCCACCTGGGTGCTGGGTATTTCCTCCACAATCACTGCTGGGCAGCTGTCCTCCTGCAACACCACCGCCTCCTCCTCTTCCACAGCCTCCTCCACCTCCTCACCGCCCTCTACGATCACTGCCTCTGACTCCTGCTGGACCATCTCTTCATCCTCCTCCTCCTCAGCGGGAAGCTGCTCACACTACAAAGTTTTAAATGATTCCAAAATAGTAAGATTGTTTTTTCTTCAGTCTGAACTGAAATAATGGCCAAAGACAATGCAATCATTGACATTCCTAAACAAAATACTATAAGTTAGTGCACAAAGGTTTCTTCTTGATCTCTCTCTCGGTGTGCTCTTAATGTCATAGATGTATGTGTGTTGGTTGCATTCATATTCTTAAAAACACTAACCCTAGAGCAGAATTGATTTTCTACTGCAGCCTCTTCTGCTCATATGCTCTCTGTGATGGCGGGTCTCAGCTGACAAAGCTCAAGACTAGTGAGCCAGCGCACATCACACATTGTTACCACTCAAGTGTTCTAGGTCATTAGGTGAGCTGTTACAGTTAGTATGCCCTAGGTATGGTTCTTTTTACTAACTTGATTTGGCCTTGTAGCCACCAGCTAATGCACCTTCTGACCGACCAGTATCATATTGTTTGTAATCCTTAACAGGAATATTATTAAAAGCTGTGTGCCAATGAAAAAAGTGAAAACACTAGTCACATCACACGTCCCTGGGCACAATATCTATGTTCTGTAACAAGACCTTTACTACTTTTCTTTGTTGTAAATGAAATGACAAACAGTCTGGGCTTACCTGCTGGGGCTCCTCCACCACGGTGACATACTCCACTATGTTCCCTCCACTGTCTGACACTACCACAGAGGTCATCACTCATTCCTAACAAATTCAGAGACAGTCAACAAAGGGAGCACCAACAGTTCTGAAATACATACATCATCCACAACATAAAATAAAGAGGTATTAAAACACACACTCAAATCACATATTTGCTTCAAAAATAAACATGCAGTGTCTCTGTAAAAACACATACAGTGCAGTACATTGGTTGTGTCGTTTTGCCTGTGAGTTTCCAGTGGTCCTTGGTATCCTTACGACTTAACCCCTAGTGATGTAGACTTTAATTTGATTACAAAGACAGATTTGGTAACTTCAGTGTGAAGAAAAAGGCTTTTTAGTTTACACTTACTCACGCATCCGTCAAAAGTCTAACTAAACAAATCGATAAAACTCAAGAAATAAATTCGTTCGCTACCAATGTTGTGCAACACACCTGATCTGAAAGTTTATTATATGATCACTGAGCAGATCGACACCTGTGATATGCTGTAATAGCCAAGGACAGAGCATAATAGCAGAAATATAGAGCCTAAACAATATGTAATTGTTAGCATGTGAGTTAAGCTAAGCTTTGGTACCGATTTACCTTCACTTATTCTGGTATGAATCAATAGATTGATCTGACAGTTCATTCTTTACAATAATCATAAAAAAACAATTAGCTCACAGTACGGTGCATTACAGCGGAACTTTGGGCTAAGTATCAGCTTCAGTAAATTCGAATCTGTGTGGGCTGCTGTTTCTGACAGACTCCAGGCACCGATCATCCTCAACGCACAGGCTAATGTTTACTTTCTGAGCGGGCTACAGTTCAAAACTCTACAAGCTAACTACTTGTTCTGCTATCTACTTAACAAAACGTTTCCAACATACCCACTTACACTAGGAATCTCGTGTAACTCATCATAATTAAAACAATAAGGAATCAATTAAGACACACACTGCTTTTAGGCAGATATCTCGTCCAGTCTAATAAGTTAGCAAAGCCTAGCACGAAACAGTTAGCAGACAACAAGCGAACAGAAAACTACACACAATTTTATGAAAGTGCACACAATGGAAAAAAGAGTTGTCAACAAATAAAACAACAACGTTTTAAATGTTTGAGGTGTGATCAGGTGGAGCCCACTGATAGTAATGTAGTGAGTTTCCTTCCCTACCTTGTTTTGCTGTTGCTAGTGAAGTAAGCACCACGGCTAGCGCTAGCTGGGCCTGTTAGCTAACGTTAGCAAAGTTGAGAAGGCCAAAACGTTTACTTCTTCGCAAAAACAAACGTTTGCAAGTCCTCGATCCTTAAAAATTCACCTTGCGGACACTTAGACACGTCCTGTGCAGACCCCAGTAGGTGAACGCGCGTAAAGCCTCTGAACTACTGTTTGGATTCTGCTCGTCGCTTGCTAAACCGTAGCCTTCCGGCGCGCCGCCTCTTCGCTACAGCCGATCCAACGGGTCAAAGCGCAGGCCGCCGTGACGTCATGGGACAAACCCCCTCCAACAACAACAACAACAACCGTTAGCCGCTGGAAAACGGAGCGGCGTCCAAAATAAGCGCCTTTGGATTCAATATTTACAAAACTACATTAATTAACAAATTTGGTTTGCCTGCTATTGATTGCGCGCAACACATAGCGACAAACCGGAAACCAAAAGGACTAACAGGACACCTATACACACATGCGCACAGATTGGTATGTATTCCCTCCTTCCCAATTTAAAAGGCACACGATTTGCTCAACTCTAAGTAACTAATAAGAACTAATGGAAAAGCCAAAAATAAAGCTTTACAAAAGAGGCCAAGCGTGGGATGAGAAACACTTATGTACGTATGTACTAACGTGTTAAATAATGTGTTTGTTGTACACTGTCAGTAACTGCCCCATACATCCATCACTCCTACTTTGTAACAGTTCTATGAAAATGCTGCTTCGACGTCATGTTCTGTAAGAATATACTTATATAATATACTAAAGTTACATGAACCTAGAACAATTGGTTATACGTATTGTATCTGTAATGTCCTACATTAATCTTAGTCTTGCTCTGGTGTTGTAGAAGGAGCTGAGATGCTCAGGAGTTTTCTGGTCATGGGTTTCCTGCTTATTTGCGTTTTTTGCTTTCTTGGCCATATTTATTCTCGTTTTTGTTTACGCCTGCTTTTCCTATTGCTGAACTTTAGCTCCCAGGTATTTCTGCAAATGCGAATCATGAAGCTTCAGTCCTCGTCTTCTCCATCAGGTGGAGCATGTTCTCCTTCGTGTGAATCAGTGGAAAACAGAACGTTTTCATCTAAAGGAGGTCATGTGTGGATGGTTAGCAGATATGAAGTCCAAATCTCCCTGCCAGGATTGTAGGGTCGAGGCTATTTTTTTGTGTTCAGTGAAGTACTAAATTCTTGCCCCTTGAACCTCCCTTCATATCATTAATTTGGACGGGAGTTACCATAAATATGATGAATTTCAGACACTTCCCAAAACTTGCATATAGACTGTTCAGCAAGTACATCCCCTTCAGCTGTTTCAGGTTCCACAATTAAAATATATAGATTTCGTGGTTACAACAGGCAACCCTGAACTCTGGCCTCAGTAATCGGTCTGGAACAGGGTATACCAAGTAACAAAGCCAGAAACAAAACAGGAAATGAAATGTGAAAGAAAAAGTACACATCTTTGCATATTTCTCATATATTTATCTGATAAACAGTAACTTAACACTGAATGGACAGAGAGAAACAGCCGATGTTCTGCTCTCTGTGGGTGAAACATGAACACACTCCAGTCTCTAATGTGTTTACTAGTTTGTTGAAAGACACAATACAAGACACAGCAACATTTAGTTCAGTTTCTTCCAGTTAGACCACACAAAGGACTAGTTGTTTGGCTTAGAAATAATATGCTTTTATTGAACATGGAAGATTGTTTTTGGCTCAGGAACTATAAAACTGGGATCTAGGGTAGGTGTGTAGTGTGAAAACACAAGGAAAACTGAGGTAGAAAGACAGCTACATTGAGGAAAGCCATTTAGCCCAAAGTGTTACTTCACAGAAAGTAAACAAAAATAACGTATGTTCATGTCCTTAGCCAGAGTAGCAGAAGCTGATACCTGCCTAACAGGCTCATAGATGCCAGGTACCAGGACATGATAGAGTGGAGTGATTTCTGACTAAACACAGTGACTAACAGGCTCAGATAGCTGTAAATACTACAATTCACAGATGTAACAGGAAATGTAACTACAAAAGAATTGTGTTTATTATGGAAACCACTGCTACTGTGTTGGTTCCATCAAACTGGCACTGGTCTAAACAGTGTACATCCTGTCATTAATATCAAGCTACATGGAAGTGTTTCAGGGTGAAAACAGGAGAAAGGCACAACCTCCTCTTCTGCAGGGCAGGAAGTCATCCTTATGATCTGCTTACTGTGAGGAAGAAAGAAGAACCAAGGTGAACGCAGAGCACTGAACATTTTGTCTAACCTGCTGAGGATGTTAGACATCAAGCACACTCTTACCATTTAAGGAAAGACTCAGTACTCAGAAACTACTGCATTTGCATCCTAAGAAGACGTCGCCTCCCCTGGGCAGCCAAATTTAGAAATCCAGGTTAGAGTGGTACAAAACCTTGTATTACTAATCCTGTACTTATTCTGGCAAGGACAAATCACCCTATTTCTCTATAAAGGAAAGCAAATATCTGACCCTGGTCTGAGGGGATCACAGCAACTGACTAGCGTAAGGTGCATGTCGATGTGACCGCTGCTGGGGAGACTTACACTGCAAAGTGTTAGGAGTGATGCACCTGTATTTAGCACTGCCCACTATCCCTGTAAAAAGGCTCTAATGCACTAAGATGGATCCGTTCATCAATAAAACATTACGTGATACCTCCGACATGGGGACTTCCTCGTCATCCGGAGCCGGGATGACCCTTCCAGTCATAGGACTCACTCCCAAAACCTTGGGCATCTTTTCTGCTTTGGGTTTCCCCTCCAGAACAACAACAATGTACTTTGCTTCAGAATCTTCTGCCAGGTTTTCCACAGGGCCCGCAGCTGTGCTGGTGGCCACTTCTTCCAGTGAGGTTTCTTCCCCCATTAGTGCTGTAGCCTCTTCAACGACTGCATGGGTCTGGTCAGGTATTAACAAAACCTCCTCATCTGGTCCAACAACAACTGGTTCTGAGGCTTCAACAATGACTGCAACAGCCAGTGTAGGAGCCTCTTCTGCTGCTGCTTCCTTAGCTGCTGAGAGAGACTCCTCTGCTGGTGCAACATCCACTGGTACTGAAGCATCTTCTGCGGGTGCAACTTCAACTGGTGCAATCTCAGCTGGTACAACATCCATTGGTACAGAACCCTCTTCTGCTGGTGTAACATTAACTGGTACAGGAACATCATCTTCTGCTGGTGTAACCTCAACGTGTACAGGAACATTTTCTTCCACTGGTGCAACATCAACTGGTGCCAACCCAGATGGTGCAACATCCACTGGTACAGGAGCATCTTCTGCTGGTGTAACATTAACTGGGGCAACTTGATCTGGTGCAACATCAACTGGTTCAATCTCAGCTGGTGCAACATCTACTGGTACAGGAGCATCTTCTGCTGGTGCAACATCAACTGGGGCAACCTGAGCTGGTGCAATATCAACTGGTGCGATCTCAGCTGGTGCAACATGCACTGGTACAGGAGCATCTTCTGCTGGTTCAACATCAACTGGGGCAACCTGAGCTGGTGCAATATCAACTGGTGTAACCTCAACGGGTGCAAACCCTAATGGTGCAACATCTACTGGTACTGAAGCATCTTCTGCTGGTGTAACATCAGCTGGTGCAACATCAACTGGTACAGGAGCATCTTCTGCTGGTGTAACATCAACTGGGGCAACTTGATCTGGTGCAAAATCAACTGGTGCAATCTCAGCTGGTGCAACATCCACTGGTACAGGAGTCTCTTCTGCTGGTGTAACGTTAATTAGTGCAGCAGTTTCTGTTTTTGGTGCAGGTTCTATTACCACTACATCCTCTGTTGCTAACTTAGTAGCCCCATTTCTTTCAACAGGATCTACTGGCACCCACTCTTCTTGCCCTTCAACCATCTTCTGTACCTCCAGAGTTGAGGCAGCTGCCAGCAGCACTGCAACACAAAAAGCCAGCCATTCAAAGATCACTGATGCTAGTTATGCTTTCATACAGCTACCACTGACCCAAAGGTGGTCAGTTGTTGGGTGTGACAAATTCGAAGGTGCAAAGGATTTGATGCCGCTAATAAATATAGGTCATAAAAATGACAAATAGATCCCCAGTTATGCAGCATTAAATGCGGAACGCATGAAACACCTGAGCAGCTACTAGGGCAGGACTGTGTTGGTCAATTACCTTAAGGTGTTACAGAAAATTACTTCTAATACATGAAAATCAATATAAGAAACTTGTGAAGACAATGAAATATAAAGATCATCACAAGTCAGACAAATCAATGACTGCAGTAAACCTTTGTGGTTTGGTAAAAAGCTTTATTGTATGGCTGAATTATTTACCATATGATGTTCACAATGCTCATTCAGTTGTGAGCAAAATAAATATATGATCACATCTCAACCTATTGTGTTTCACAGTCTCTTCAGGAAACAAACACACTCTAGCAGTAGTTTGTACATCGTGTCTGTGTGTCATCCTGCTGAAGATACACCATGATACCTGGCATAATAGTGCATCATTGAAGCCTAATGGAATAATACAGTGTTTTGTCTTATGGCATAATGCAACAAAGATACAAATGGATGAGATACAGATGGAGGTCCGAGGCGTTTCTGCAGATGTGCATGTAAAGGATGGAGCTTTGGCTAAGAACTGCAAGAAACCAGTGCTGATGTGAATTTTTGATATGTTCACAGTGATCACATTTATTTTACCCATAACTGTAAATGAGCGTTGCGTTAAGATCTTACTGACGTTAACGTCAAATCACAGGACCTGCCCAGGGGGTTATATTTAACTGGAGCAAATACAGACATCAGCAGGAACCTATGCTATGTCATTTTCTGTGAAAAAAACCCTACAGAGTGCTGCCTTTCATACACTCTGCAATAAATATGAGAAAAGACATATTCTTAGGAAGACGAGAGAGAATGTTCAAGACGAGAGAGAATGTTCAAGAAGAGGGAAAACTGCTAGCCTTGTGATTCTACAGGAAGTGTTGTACATCACGTTTTATCGTTTTCAGTTTTGTTAGACACAAAACCACCCACTGTGAAGCCTTTAATTAAACTGGTCTATAGATAATTAAGTTTGTGTCTGTTCATGCCATCATTCCTGCAGTGAATTAGCAGAACCTCAGGCCTCGGAGACAGTTGCCTGCTCTTCAAGTGAAGAAGTCGTACCAGTGCTTTCAGGCTCCTCAGAAGTGATGACCAGTTCCTGGGCAGCCTCCTCCACAGCTTCAGCCACTTCTGCAACTGCCTGCACCTCCTGCGTAACCTCGGGAGCTTCGGCCACGACCTCAGGAGCTTCGGCCACGACCTCAGGAGCTTCGGCCACGACCTCCGGAGCTTCAGCCACGACCTCCGGAGCTTCGGCCACGACCTCCGGAGCTTCGGCCACGACCTCCGGAGCTTCGGTCATGACCTCAACCTCTGCTGCGCTGTCAGCAACTGCAGCCTCATGTTCCTCAACATCACTCCTTCCAGTTGGTTCTTCCTCTCCACCTGCAAGAACCAGACACTGTTTACAAGAGCACTAGTTTGGCAGCCACTAGTGTTAAATAAAAGTCATCATTGGTGCAGTCTGCACAAGCAATTAACATATCATATATCAAAGATTATCTAGATCACTTTAAAAATGCATTACACAGTCATATTAATAATGTTATTATAATGTAGCTGGATTTCCATCCAAGGCATGTGAAACAAAACAATGGAAAGAAGGCTGCTTAAACTTTCCAATTTTGTGAGAACTAGTCAGAAAATGGGATAGAAGTGATAAATTGAGAAGCACCTTATTTTGACCTCAGCTATACATTTACAGTCCACCAGGACATTGGTTCAGTGTAGCAGTAAATAAACTCTCTGAGGAACAGTCCCTCTCCATACTCAAGGTTTATGGGTCAGGCCATGTTTTGTGGCTTACAACATCTGACTAACATTTGTTATGGAATGTGGAAAAACATTTAGCTGACCCTTTGTGAATATGGGCTATGATATGATCACCTCAAAATTTAGACTTGATAGAAACATTAACAACTTAAAGGTTTGGATCTGAGGCCAGCACGCCAGATCTAGAAATCATTCAGCTTCCTTAAGCTTCCTGAATCTTGAATGGATTCAACTTCCTGAAGCAGACAGAGACAGAGCCCCAGGCTGAGACAGAGCCCCGAGGACTGAGTGGCAGCCTGTGTCTACAACAGCAAACCAAAACACAGCTAATGACAGCCCTGTGGACGGACCTAGTGCCGGGCCAAGGACATGCCCCACTAGACTGGACCAAACCAGGCCAGAAACAAGAGGAGACGTATTCACTACATGCAAACGGAAAGACTAGTAGGATGAGAGACAAAGCGGGGGGGAGGGGTTGGGGGCAGATAGACAGAGACAGACAGGCAGGCAGGCAGGCAGGCAAGCAAGCAGGCAGGCACAGACAGGGTTGTGCTTCTTTAAGCTTCAGCTCAAGTTTTCTTGATGCCACTGGCAAAGGAATCGATTGCCTTAAGACCATGAGGAAGCGTTGTCACCTGTATCTAACACACTTGGGTTCACTGCAGGGATCTGATGTCTGGTGCATGTAATGTTTTATCAGCCGTGAGATGGAAGTAATTTTAATGAAGAAACAAAAATAAGGTTGAAACTAATTTGCTCACTGAGCTCATTCAGAATGAAAAAGGTGTCAGACCAGTAGTCACAGCATTACCCAGAGGCTTAAGCTTAGAAGAGGATTCTTTTTGCAGTAGAGGAGAAGAGGAAAAGGGAAGAAAGGGACTTTTTCTTGTTCACATCCAGTGTAGATCTAGGACGAATATCCATGCGGCCACAGAGGACCTTAGCTTTAGCATTAGCTGAAAAGAGCAAAGAGAGACGGTTAGAGAAATAGGAAATATTTATTTACAGTCACTCTCTAAGTTCTTGAATCTAAGTTCAACTACAGTTAAAAATGGATATACGCTGAGCAAAATGTGCTGAAGGTCAATCAAAGGTTATGAGAGGAAGCCTCTCCAAAGTCAGCAGTATGCCTCAGTGGTCCGCTACCTGACCTGAGCTCGAAATGGTGCAAAGCTCTGTTTCTATTTGACTACTCCTACCAAGGTAGGTGAGGAACACAATGAGGGACAAAAGGGGTCCAGTGGGTCACATTAGTGAATGAAGCCTGAGGTCAACAAGGAGGACACATGTTCAAACGTCTACGCACACTGTGCTGCACCGGCCACCTTCTTAGGTACTGAGTCCAAAACAGCAACTCTGAAATTTATTCTACTTTTATGGTTTAGTTCTCTAATTCATGTTTCCTGAGGCCAGGGAGGGGTTGTAGTCCAGTGGAGCGAAGTAGAGATGGTTCTAACATGGTGGTCAGCATGGGGTTCAAATCATTTTTCCCTAACTGTAAATGTATTTATGACTAATCGTGTGATGTATAGAACTTTCCCAATGACCAGCAACCTGTGAGCTTCGCCCAGCTCTTTAATGTAACCTTGGCTAACAAATCTTTGTGTGTGATTAAAAATGCAGTGCTTAGATTAAATCACATTAATACAACTTGTGATCTCAGACTGATGAATACAAGCCATTTCCCCATGCTGTCGTTCCTTTGATCAGGTCAATGTTTAGTAAGCATTAGGTGCCATCAGGCAGTGAAAATTACTAATTATGGTACTCACCATCTTCATCATCCTTGCCTGTAAATGGAGAAAGAGTGCATTTAGACATGTCACACACGACTGCCGTAAGTCTGCCCTTAATGTGTGTACATACATATACATGAGGCCGAATCTCAGTAAAGACAGAGTGGTGGGTCAACTAGGTGAGCGGGGAATATGTTGCTGGACCAATTATCTTAAACATCTTCTACTACTACTGTACTACTACTACTACTACTACTACTACTACTACTACTACTACTACTACTACTACTACTACTACTACTACTACTACAAGGAACATTTAGACGATTGTAATGTGAATAAAACTATACAAGAATTTATGGGGAAAAAAACTGGGTAAACTCTGCCCAAAGGACAGCATTCACATTTGTGAAAATCCTGGGGGACAGACATGAGTGAGAACTATCTACTCACATTTTCTGTTACTTAGTGACTGTGTTGTCACTACTATTAGTGATGTCACAGAAACAGGAAACCGATGACACTGCTGATTTGACTAATCAGTCTCTGGAAAACGGTGAACTAACAGCTATACCAGATTACATGACAGCAGAGTTATGTCATACAGCTGAAGTTCAAGTTCTTTACACAATCGTAGGCAAACATGGCGACTATGGAGCTAGGTGAACTCTGAACAGTTCTTGATGTTGTTCTGCTCCTTTCACAGTGCCTGAGGCCAAATCCCTAGCCTGATTTAACCTTACATACAACTTTAATAAAACCAACCAGCTGTGGCTGTTTATCTTACAGTATGCTTTTTTTGGGGGGGGGGGCATGCGATTCGCTGGAATTAGAAGTACTTACTCTTAGGTGGCCATGGTTTAGGCACCCACTCTGCCTCTAATTTGGCATTGAGTTGTGCCATGCGTTCAGCATACCTGGCGTTGTCTGCGACCACGTTGTTGTACGCCTGCAGACAGAGGAGAAGCTATTTGAGCAGCTGCTGTTGTTGAGAACATGCCGTTAGCCTTGTCAAGCCTGTTTGGCTTATTACGATCAAATGCCCTGAAGCTTAAAGAAGAACTTACATATGACACGGCACCAACAAAGGCTCCACCACATAGCACAGCATAGATCAGGTACTCCCTTGACCCACCGGGAACAGATGACATCTGCCGTTGCATGGCTGGAAAGGGTTAAAGTTCACATGTTAGATCAATGAGGTGTCACTGATTTAGTGTGTACTACTATGAAGTAGGAATGATATACCTATAAGCCTCAGCTCCAGAAGCCTACTTCTCAACCATGCTTCAAACATTATAGCAATGTAAATAAGTAAGTAAACTTTATTTATATAGCACTTTTCACATATAAAATATAAATATATAAAATATAAAAGTGATTCATAAGGTTCTTAAGCAGGTTTTGTGGACGATCACTATGTACTTATTTGAGGAACAAAGAGTACGTAATGTAAAGCAATTTCAGGTGAGTAACAAGTCAAACCAACTGATCCCACAGCTCAGACTGGGAACGACACGTCAGACTGGATCAGAATCTTCACCTTTTCGCTACCGACTCCACTAACAGTTCATATGTGCTGGGACTTACTGGGGGCCTGACTGGTTGTCCCTGGACAATGTCACAGGTTAGAACAGGAGAGTACCCATAAATGCTAAAACTATGAGAGACTGATCATTAGAAGAGACTGTGTTGTAGCCATCTGAAGGGGGTCTGTCAATGATACCACTGAAGCACTGTTCTGTTTCTACAAACGTCCTCTACAAGGCAGCACTTATCCTAGCATTTCAGATGGAGCAAGCAGGTTGAGCTTGGAGCTCAGGTATCACACGCAAATCCTGTGACCTCTTAACCCGTGTTGCCTCCTTTCAGCACCATAACCCTTTAAATGGACTTGAGCTCAAGAGCCCAAATGAAGCAGTTGTCAAATACAACCGATTTCTGACATTTAAGGTTTAATTAGTATCTGGCCTGGAGTCCAATCACTGAGCAAACCACACGTTTTGAGAGGCAGGTCCTCGTGTTACTAACTGTTGGAACTTTGGAGAGAAGCAGCCAGGCCACAGCTGGCAGCACAGGGGTCGTCACCCTGAGTTGAGGGTTAAAGGTCAAACTAGCAAAACACAGCAACAAAAGTCAGAATAATAGACTACATATTATCACTGAATAAAGAAAGGTGACTGTTCTCACGAAGCAGCTCTGTCCACAAGGTGGTTCAACATACAGCTGCTTCTGCCCTTTACAGACTGTCCGCTGTCACACACGCACTCCACGTGACCACGACCATGTTTTACGCTGCCGTCAGTCAGTGAAGGTCACATACAAATGTCGATCGCATATATTTATTATTCTAATAATTAAAGGCTTTGAACGACAGTGATGTCGGAAAGCAGAGGTCGCCTGTCACGTAAACGTGCAAGATACTTCAGCTGAACTACTGTGAGACTAACCCTTTGGTAAACAAGCGGATTATCGGCAGAGGACACGGCAGCCATCTCCCGTGAACACAAACGAATGTGGCCAGGCTCAGGGATCGCAGCCACGCGGACGCATTCCTCCCGTGGGCACAAAGTGTCCTGCTCCGCGCCACGCAGCGTACCGCGTAGTTCGGCGGCTCCTGTCACGCTCGTTTGTGGCTGCTGAAACTCACCGTGTTGCGGCAACCTGTAGGCGGCTCCCCGAGCCAACGGCCCGCACCTCCGCCACGCTGCTCTGCAGGCAAACATCGCTGCTCTCCGGGCTACGCTGTGAAAGCTGCTGCTGCTGCTGCTGCTGCTGCGTGAACGGCTTCTCCGCTGTGGCGAGCGCTGCTCGCGAGAAGGCGGAGAAATGGAATGTGTTGCGCAATGTATGGAGCGCCGTGCTGCGCCTGCGGTATATGACGGGCGCTTTACGCCACAGACAGACGCTCGCTGCGCGAATGATGAGATTGAGAAGGAGAAGGTGATCTAAGGACGAGCTAGAGCACACGAACTACCGTAGAACAGAAAGTCTATCAACATAGCGCCGCACATTACCGGTTCTTCTTGTCTTTACAGGGGGAGTTCATTTCATTAGGTGTATACGTTTGTAAACGAAACGAAACTACATAAATCAAAACAAGTTCTTCCCCATAAAAATACTTTTCACAGAGCACTTGAATAATTCTCTATGGAGCCAAATTAACTTCTGGTAGTGATGTCTGCCTTTACTGATCCCACATTGAGGAATTACCCTCTGCATTTTACCCATCCTGAGGGGAGCAGTGGGCAGCCACAGTGCAGTGCCTGGAGAGCTAGTGCAAAAGTGTATTACTCAAGGACACACTTGGTGCTCTGGAGGGCTTGAACCTGGGACCTGATCACTTATGAAAGCCAGGGTGATGAGAGGAACCCTGCAACTACACCCAGTTCAGTGAGTGGTAAGAGGAAACCTAGTAACCAGGGAGCCTACATACCTTCAGTTCTGAAAGAGCAGGCGTCGTGACCCAAGCTGCTAACACAGAACCCCCCCAGACAGAGCCACAGTAGCCACAGAGACGACACCCGAGGTCAGAACGGACCATTGTTGAGTCAACGCACGCCTACTCCCCACACACCCCCACCAGAGGGAGGGTCAGTCCCTGGATTTGGAGCCCGAGCACACACGGTCTATAGCGAGCCCACCAGGAGAAGACCCCGGCCCGCACCCAGGGAACTGTCAGCACAGACATGCTCATCTGGTCTGGCTACGTTTTCCTGCATGCAAACACTGACAATGACAGACTGTGTCCAGGCTGATGTGCTGTGATATGCTGATGTGTGGTCGAGCAGCTTCTCCAAAGCCCCGTGACATCACCACTGCTGAGAAAGAAAGTAAATACAGGTCCTGCCTGAATGCTGCTTTTAACAAATGATCTCATATTTTTTTATTGAGAATGAACCAAGGTCTCATAGATTCATGGTGTTGGAGGTACACTCTTAGTCACAGACCTGATGTTCATTTTGTCAGTTCAATGATGAAAATATAAGGCTTGTTTTTCTTTTGAATTATTAATGTTCTGTATATAGAAAAAGAAATGAATAAAATTGTATTTGTATGCAAACAATCAACCCCCACAGAGACCTTATGTAAAACACTGTTCACTTTCTGGTGGTCATGGACAGACAATGCACTGACGACGTTTTATTTTAAAGCATTGATCGTTCGATATAATTGTTTCATAAAGTTGTGACTCTGTACGTGTGCTTAATTAAATTAATGTCTTTTAAAATCACTATCTACCTAACAAAAGGCATGAATTGAATTATATAGAAATACTTTGTGTGGGGTCAATTCAAATGGGCAATGACAAAAAAAGCAACAATGATAAGTAATAAAATATGTATCAGGCATACTATGACAGCCGGTTGGAATGAATGTGACCTGTTTGTGTTTGGTACCTTACATATTTTTTATTTCATACAGAATAAAGAACAAAGAACAGGAAACAACAGAAACGAGAGAGGAACAGATGAATCCTATAGACAGAACCTGGTGACATCCTGCACAAAAAAGGAATAGCAAAATTATTTTTTTGCTCATTCATTTACAAAGTATATTTGTACCTGACTCACTAGCTACTTCATAAGATACTTCTCACTAGCTACTATATAAGATAAGATACTTCAATGGCAAATCTGCCAGTGATTCTACTTTTTCATGGCTATAATTTTGACCTTGTACCTAATAAGATGGTTCTTGAGTATATTGCACTATAGGTGTCAGATCACAGTATATCATATATTAGAAACACTTACGTTACATGTTACTACTGGTTAATCCAGGCCATTCCTCACTTTGTACTCGTGAATGTCTGTATTGTGCTGCTTGAAAAGCTGAAATTTGAACAGACAAAAATACTAGGAGGTCAGATTAATGCATGAATTATACATATTTATATGAATGATAAAACCTGCCATTATAACAAACCACATCCCATGACATAAAAATGCTCAAAGCTTTACAGTTTAAAAAACCTGCATGGTGACAAGATGGCGCTCAAACCAAAGATAGAATTTACTAATTCACAGAATACACACAACACAGACAATCTTAGCAACTAAACTAATGATCAGCATGAAACAGAATGGTTGTTTACCAGGCCCCAAAGAAAAGCAGATGATCCAAAGGCAAAGCCCACTCGCACCCAGTTGGGATTGGCCATGTCAGGCTTGGAGCTCTTGAATATAAACCTGGAACCAACTGCAACGAAAAGAACCATGATTTTTTTAACAATACGATAGATAAGATCATATATCTCAATGTCAGCAGGACAGAGAGGAAGAATTCAATGCAGCATGACCTAGTGGGACTCAGGAACAATCACTAACTTGTGTCCTTTTCAATAACACTATTTTATTAAACAATGCAGTAATTCTAAACACACACATTACAACTGAAGCACTGTCTCTATTCTACTACAGCCACACTATTACTTGTAGTGATTAACTATATAACACATGAAAGTGTTGAGTGTCTCATAGTGTTTGTTTATTTATTTAAGGTTTGGCAGCACTGTCACATGAGCGCAATCAAAAATAGGCAAAGCAATTACCCTGTGGGATTAATTAAGTTTTTCATTAATCCAGCAAGTGTGACTGCAGTGCAGAATGCTAAGCTAAGGTCAGGCTTTAAAACAAATACGTTATTCACGCTATAAATAGCAAGCTAAAACACGTCCTATCCAAAACCATAAGCACGAATTGTTGTTATTACAATGGCGTCTTACCCTTGTTGACCACAACAGCTCCAGATAATAACCTGGTGGAAATCATTTTCGCAGTAAAAGAGTTGCCTTCCTCTAGCTAGCGATCGTGTCGCTCTGCGGTTGATTACATTTCCTGGCAGTACAAAGTAGCTGACCGTCAAATCACTGAGTTATCGAGCCACACCAAGTGTTCGCTATTATAAAATACAAAGGAATTAAAATGTAATCTTGAAGTTATGGTCAGTGATGGGGTCAATGCATTATTTACACGAAACGGCACGTAAGAGGATATGAGGGGTGTAGGATACAATAGGCGGCAACATTAAAGATGCAAACCGCCATAACCAGACCAGAGAACGTAGGGACTCCAGGATCAGCCTTTCAAATCTTTCATTATGTAAGAGGTCAGAGCCACAGGTCTGTAGTTGTTGAAGACTCTGGGACGTGGCGTCTTATTCACTGGCACAATACATGACTTCTTCCACCCAAGAGGAACTCTCTCCAGCCGCAGGCTCAGGTTGAAGATGTGTTGGAGGACACCACATAGCTGGGGAGCACAGACTTTCAGCAAACTTGGGCTGATTCCATCAGGTCCTGCAGCCTTTGTTGGATGAAGCTTGTTCAGCTCCTTCCTCATCTGATCTGCTGTGATAGTATGTGAGGTGTGGGTGGGGGAAGACCCCCTTCCCCTCCTTGATCTTGACTGACAGCACTGTATATAGTCTGTACATAACTTCATTTAATTCACCCCTCACTGTACTATTCAAACTAATCAGACACTAATCACTATTCAAATTAATCGTATTGTGTCATGTTGTTGTACTGTTTGTACTGTACTGTTTATGCTGAGATGTACTACCTGCCAACACGTCAAGTCAAATTCCTAGTTCTGTAAAGTGCTCTCTAGAGGACCTGGCAATAAAGCTTTTCTGATTCTGATTCTGAACACGGCAGATGGCGGTAGTGCAACTTTAAGGATGCAAGCAGCCATAAAACGCCGAAGAAGAACATACAGTTTTTATTGCAACAGGTTTCAAGAAACATTATAGTTTTCTTTATTACTGTCGTAAAGAGCATTTAAGATCTACGACGAGCTTATGTTGGTTCACATTAAATAAAAGTCTACAGCCCTTTTGCTAAAAACGACATCTGTCGAATTGTTTGTCGAATCAGATAGCGACGTGACCCGGACGAGAAGTTCCTCGGCCATTTTGCTCGGAAGGGGGCCTGTGCTTCAACACGTGAGCGGCAGGAGCCTGAAGACACTGAAACAAACCTGGATATCTGACTCGGAGAGGACAGATTCATGTGCGAACCCACAGAGACATAGGAAAGCAGCGCGATGCCTACACTCACTCTACCGCCGAAGGAGAATGCGCTCTTTAAGAGAATACTGGTAGGCTAGACGCTTGACAGACGTTAGCTGGCGGGCTAATGCTAGTTTGCAATAGTTAGCCGTCAGTTCAGTTTATTGGCTAGTCAGTTAAGCAAGGTATTTCATACAACAAACGCACTACCAAGACAGCATCTATGTTGTTAACCAGTAGCTGCAGCATTACTACTAAGGAAATAGAATAAGATGTCTAACTTTAGACGTGCTGTGCCTTACTACACGTCCAAGTTTTAGTGACGAAGCTGTTTGACACATGACAGCCAGACCAACACAAGATTCATAACCGTCCAGTCAGTTTAACGGTTGTTTTCTACGGTCCGCATATAAGCTAGGAAAAGTCGCGTCAGACTAAACGGAATAATCAATATATAAACATGTCATTCTCAGGGTAAGCCACATTTATTCTGGCAAATTGGTTATAAAACTGAATCCCCATCAAACCACTACTGCTGTGTGGCTATTGATTTTGAGGTCAGGCTTCAGACTACCTGTTTGATAGACTAATGCCGGTGTACGTGTATGATCATCATCATTTGAATCAGTGCTGCACACTGACCTGCCCATGAGGCAGTGAGTTGTATGTGGTGCTCCACCACCAAAACTGGTTTTATTCCACATGGCGTGATATTAAATCCCTGTCACGAATGTGCAGCTCTCCAACAGTTTCCACCTACATAGCGTATATCAGGAAAAACAATAATGGAGCCTGCTCTGTCTTTTGTTGCAGAGATGTTACGAGCACAAGCAGTACAGAAATGGACTGAAGTTCTGCAAACAGATCCTGGGTAACCCGAAGTTTGCTGAACATGGAGGTAAGAGGAGCGATTTAACATTATTCCTTATACCAAATTGGTTTGAAACTGTGAGAAGCATCATGCTTCTTCCTACTTTGTTCGAGGTGTTGGTTTCCTATTGGTTATCTGGAAGTATGCACATTTTTTTTCCAATTATTCTGATGTGAGCCAGTCCTCGCCTGTCTCCTTGGCAAGATCAGGTCACGAGGTCAGCTCTGCTCCACGTCCCAAAGGTTCTTGTTGGAGTTAAAGTTTGTGGTGTTTATGGGTGAAAATTATATCTGATTCTACCAGAATCACCTTTCTACTGTTTGAGACGACCAGACCCTGGCATTGTTCTCCACTGCTGGAAAAAGTCATGTCATTCAGTACATTTAGGTAGTGAGTCGTGAGCTGAAACACGTTGATTAGTGAAGTATTAATCTGATGCTTGTTTGCTGTGGACTGTTCATGTTCGATCCTAACTTGGGCCGAGACCCAGTATAGGACTAGGTTCTCTCCATTCTCTCACCATTGGGATGAACTGGAATGCAGACTGTTAGGCATGCTCTAGCACCCATTGATGCTGACATTGCTGAATAGCTATGCTCCAGTCAGCTGCTCGTTAACTAGTGACGATGCTAGTGAAAGCTGCTTCTGTGGAGATCGTATGATGCTGCTCAGGTACGAAACAGTGCAGGATCACAGAAGATGACTACTCGTTGAGGTCCAGTCCTAAATGTGTGGAAGATGTATGCTTTTAGCACCTCTAGAGTCATACGGGGGTAATCTAGATGAAAGCTGGTCACAGTTTTGTCCTTTTACATGAAGCAATGCAGTTACTTTGCTTTTAGCTTACACACGTTAGCCAGCAGCTTAAAAAGTTTTTTTTTTATTCATTTGGTATTTTATTCATATTTGTGGATAAATTCTACGCATGTTGCTTTTGCCATCTGAAACATACACAAGCTTTGTATTTTGTGGAGGCGAGCAGCAGTGGCATGTGAATCCAGCAAAATCCCAGTCATCCCAGCCATCCCCACAGGAATGTGGTTTAAAAGAGTTGGAGTTTAAATTCATTTTTGGGATGCCCATTTATCATTTTTAATAAACCCACTTAAAATGTACAAACCTTGCCTCTTCTTTTGTGAATTTGGACATGAAATAATATAGGAATGATCACTGTTGCAGGCTTCATGCTTAAATTGTTTTAATCTACAAATTGTTTAATCTCTGTTGCATTTTGATTTTTAGTCTGCTGCTGAAAACAACCAAAAAGCTCAAAATAGACAATAAGAACAGCGGTGAAGCTGTGGGCTGTCTCTGGTGGACAAACTATGTCATAACCTCAATGTTTGATTTAAAGAGTAGTCCTTCAGTGAATTGACAGATATAAATAAAAAAAACAGATGTGCTTGTTTAACTTTCTTGTATAATTATCATTTATGTACTAATAAATTAACATTGTAATGTTTCTTTATAATTTACTTCTCTCTGCTTTGGAATTCAGAGACACTAGCAATGAAGGGTTTAACCCTTAACTGTCTGGGCAAGAAGGAGGATGCCTATGAGCTGGTCAGAAGAGGCCTGCGCAATGACCTAAAGAGCCATGTCTGTATCCTTCTAATTCACCTTCAGTGATCCTGGCATCTATCACATCAGCCTGATGATCTGTAAATTCAGCCAGTGTGCTGCCACTTGCTGTGTTTGCTCTTTGCTGAGCTTTAACTCTTGCCTTTTACCTGTTTTATATGTGCTTGCGTGTTTTTCCTGAACTCATCTCTCCTGCCAGGTTGGCATGTGTATGGTTTGCTACAGCGTTCTGACAAAAAGTATGATGAGGCCATCAAATGTTACCGTAACGCTTTAAAGTGGGACAAGGACAACCTGCAGATCCTTCGAGACCTCTCCCTGCTGCAGATTCAGATGAGAGACCTGGAAGGGTACAGGGTGAGAGCAATATACACTATGTAGATGAAGACAGCATAAATATGGAGTAGGAATGTGCTCACAAGTCAGTGTGCTGTGGCTGTCCTCTCAGGAGACTCGGTACCAGCTGCTGCAGCTTCGTCCAGCCCAGCGAGCTTCATGGATTGGATATGCTGTTGCCTATCACTTGCTAGAAGACTTTGAGATGGCCGCTAAGATTGTGGAGGAATTCCGTAAAACGCAACAGGTAGGCCAGACCTGAGGCTCCACACATTCTTACCCTGGACGTTCCACTCTGATGTTGTCCTGTAGTGGTGAAATGAAGTGGAATGTTTCACACATGCACTTGACTCTCTGTTAGTTCACATCTGGGCACATAGTGCTCAAGCAAACATGTCCCGTAGATGCATAGTTTTCTCCAACATCTGCATTATCGCTGTAAAACCAATAATGTCCATGGTTGTATTCTTCTGTGCATCGAGCATGTGTTTGTATAAACATCATTCACATGCCTAGTCAAATCCTTAACACATGGACTCGCTGTGATGCCACACAGACTAAGGAGCTTGCTAGTGCAGGCCTTCAGCGCTCACATGCACTTCACGTGTGTAAAGTGCAAAACATCTGTGATGGTTCTCCTTCATCCAGATCATGTTTATCCAAAAGGGTCTGTTCAGTGGACTGTGTAAATGCTGCTTTTAACATTTGTGGAACTGAAGGTTATCAAGTTTAGCAGAATGCTTCAGTCTGTAATTCTACCTTCATGTTCATTCCAGACGTCTCCAGACAAAGTGGATTACGAGTACAGTGAACTACTGCTCTATCAGAACCAAGTTCTGAGGGAGGCAGGCTTGCATAAGGAAGCCCTTGATCATCTCAACAACTATGAGAAACAGATATGCGACAAACTGGCTGTAGAGGAGACAAGAGGTATGCTGATGCTACATTCATACGCAAACATTGTTTGAGCCGAATCGCCTTCTTTAAACACCTTCTGCTGTGCAAAAAAACAAAACTTTCCAATTGTTTTGTGTGTAAAAATTTCCCCTCACACTGCCTTTATCTGCATGTTTGTGTGTGTATAGGAGAGCTGCTGTTGAAACTAGAGAGGCCTGAGGAGGCTACAGAGGTCTACAGTAGACTCCAGGAGAGGAACCCTGAGAACTGGGCCTACTACCAGGGCCTCGAAAAAGCCTTAAAACCAGGTGAACAGATGTCTTTACTGGCGCTTAAATGAAACCAGCCAGATGACATTAATCTGATGCAGTTCTAGTCATAATTCCACATTAATTTCCACACTTTACCTATTATGGGGTGATTTAAGTGCCACAGTCATGCACCTCTTACCAAAAACCAGCTGGACCAGCTGGATGCAGCTAATCCTAGCTACAGTGGAAAGGCAAGTCGTTTTAACAGAAGACATCTCCAGTAGAACAAGGTTCAAGATTTTTATTTGTTGTAAGACTCTGAACTTTCTCTAATTGTTCTGGTTTTATTTGTGAAGTAGTTTATATAAAGTCATTGCTCCTGAGGTTCAAAGGGACACTAGGTTCAACACTGTGACTCTTAGTCAATATTAAACTATATATACCTATAGGACTGCTGAGGCCACCACAGTGTCATAGAAAGTCTGTAACAGCTCTCTGCACACACCTGAGGACAATCCTTTCCATAGCTTTCATCAGGTGGGAGGTTAAGGCCACAGGTCTGAAGTGTTTGGGCTCCTTAAGACGTACTACTTTCTAGTACTTTTTGAACTAGAACCAGACAGGAAGTCCCCCAGAGTACTGGTACCCTCTCTAGGCTGAGGCTCAGGTTAAATATGGACAGGACCAGCTCACAGAGCTGGTCTGCACACTCCCTGAGGAGCCTGGTGCGCGTGCGATCAGGGCCTATTGCCTAACTGCAACTGCATGCTGCTGAGCTGCAAACAGCTGATAGCTGGAGAGGTGTGAAGAGGGGGGCAGTGTGTATGGAGACTGGGGGCTGGGTAGAATCACATCTATTATATTCTTTGCCCAGGCTTGGTCACCCATGACCTGGCGACCATTCGCAGCGTCACCATGGCCTGAGATGTGTTTTAGTCCTCTACACATCACGGACATTGTTCTTCTACGAGCGATGCTCCAGCTTCTTCCTGTAGCTGTCTTTGCACGTGCTTATTTTATATTTTAGTTCCTGCTGCACTCTGCGCAGCTCCTCATTGTCCCCTGAGAGAAAGGCCCTCTACTTCTCATTTAAAAGGGCACCCAGGGGTCTCAGGGGTCACCCAGGGCTTGTTGTTGGGATAACGCCACACTGTCTCACTGAGTTTTCCACACAGAAGCGTATTTAGTTGAACTTGTTATATATATTTATATATTTCCCATAATAAAACATGGTAAATATGGCTTGTACCACCGTCTTCTCTCCAAGCGCTTAACTCCAGCTCTGCAGCCTCGTCCATTTCTCCATATCTCGGCTGATATCTCTGGCTTTCCAGCATGCAGAAGCTTGAATCTGCTAAGAGCTAGCAGCTGATCCCGAGTGTAAACAAATTAAAGGGTCCTCTGAGCATGGCTCAAAAAGTTTACAAAAAATAATAAAACATTTCAAGCAATTAAGTTTGTGCCTCTAGTTACACGACTCCATATGGATTTGTAGGAAATACACACACACACACACACTGGAAATAAACATAAAAACATGCAAATAAATCAAATGAAATGATCAGTTTCAACCCATATTCCATATGTTAGGACAAGATTCAGAGTCTGATTAAAACAGAGTGGGTTCTTTTATATGCTGAGTAAAAACAAAACACATTCATACTGCTGCAGTCAGGTTGCAGTAAGACAATCTACAGAATGTGTAAGACTGACTGCATCCTGGGCTCCATCCAGGATGAATACTCTCTTTGCAGGCAGTCTGCGTTTCCCCAAAACAGCTACAGTAATCAATTTATTTGGTTCAAATTGAAGATAGGATTTCCTTATTGGTAGTGCACAGGGGAAACTTCCACTTTATAGCAGCAGAATGTGTGTGTATAAGGCCAAACCAATGCTCTTCCCACTGAGTCAGTTCTGACTTTTCCACGTTACTGGCACTTATTCAGGCCAAGCATATTCCATTTAAAGACAATGCGAAAGGGTGACACTTTTTTTTTTTTTTTTACCTGGAGCGCAGGTGATGCTGACTCTATTACATCACAGGAGTGGGTGCTGACCTCCTGACGCTCTATTACAATGTAGCTGCTTCAGGCCTAATAGCTGTCAGACAGCGGATGGTGGCTGTGCTTCCAAATTCAAGCTTGATTTGAATTTTCTGGTCCTTTCAGGTGCAGAAAGGATTTAATGGACTGCATAAAGATCTACCACAGTCAACCTCTGCTATTACTTTTGGCTTAATCTGTTGAAATGTTGTGTTCATACCAGTTTTTTTCTGGTTTATTTATGATTCATTTTACATTTTCAAGCATTACTCTGTCTTCAGACATGCAGCTGTTTAACATTGCTCCAGATAAAGGCATGTCTCTCTAATAAAGAATTAATCTTATTTCCAACTTAATGTCCCTGAAGTATCCCTCTGTATCCTTTGCCCGTTCATTGTTAGAATCGTACAATGCGGTCAGTGCTGCTCCTTCTGCTTCTGTTTCATTTTTAATGGGCAGTTGAAGGATGGTTTTCTGTACTTACTTTTTTTTTTAATCCTTATTGTAATTTTGTGTTTCTAGGCAGTGTAAGTGAACGCCTGAAGATTTTTGAGCAATCCTGGGTGAAATTTCCCAAAGGACTGGTTCCCAGAAGGCTGCCCCTTAATTTCGTCACAGGTAACCTAGTGTAAGCGATGTGTTAGTGATCTACTGAGATGAGATAAACTTTATTTATCCCATAGTGTGGAAATTCTATTGCCAGAGCAGCCACAAAGAAACCGCAAGATGCAGAAACAATAGGAACAGTAAGACACAGGAAATGCAGAATTAAAAAGAACATGTGACAGATCCACAACTTATATATTCATAGTCACCTTTAGTTTGGTGGTTGTATTGATTTTGATCGTATTAGGGTATGAGTACTCAGATACTTGTGTATTGACATAAACCATTCACACCCACACTAATTTAGAGTCTCTAACTAATGTGAAAAATATTCAGACCCCAAATAAAGGATCCTGTGGGACCTAGTTTGACCGTGCAGTGCTGCTGAACTCTGTTCCATAGAGCAGAGGTTGGTCACGGTTCTTTGGGGGATACCGAAGAGAGAGGGGACTTGCCATAGTCAAGCTGAGACATGGTTGGATTGTGAAACTAAATTTTGTGAGGCACTGACATGGTCGGCTGATTAAAAATGGAAGTAGCCCGACTGCCTAATGTGTTTAAACTCTACAATCAGACTATATCCTGAGGGAAGGGGGAAACAGAGGAACTGTCAATAGATCTTATAAAACCATCTAATATTTTTCTTCCTGTCATCATTGTTGTAGTTGCGGGAATTGCCTATGAGTCATGATTTCATGGAGGGTGGATGTAGTTAGGTTTTGTAGAAAAGTAGTGTGTGATATGAAAATAAGCACATGACAGGTTGAACATTCCTGAGATGCGGTTGGAGTGGGGAAGGTGTGTTTTGTAGGAGTTCAGGCAGCAAATGGAAGAAGCCAGTGAGGTATTCACTAATAAAACCTCAGCTCTAGGTTCTCTCCAAATAGTAAATTAGTTTATTGTTATCATTCAGTGTTGTGGATGGTCATCATTCTTGCGACCTGTATACCTGGATCGTAGCTGACTGTAGCATTGTTAGTATTTTGTACCTTAACCTCTTATGGTGCCTTTGCTGTGTGTTGTGCTGGCCAGGGGAGAGGTTTTGTCAGTGTCTTGACAGCTACCTGAGGATGAACTTCAGTAAAGGCTGCCCTCCCGTCTTCACTACCCTCAGATCTCTCTACACAGACAAAGAGAAGGTCAAATATTCATTTTCAGTTGTATCCGGTTATCTCCAGGTGCAAAATGAAGCAGATGTTGAAATGGTTGTCTTCTCATGCAGGTCACAATCATTGAAGACTTAGTAGTAGACTACGAACACTGTTTAAAAAGCTGTCGGATGTTCAGTGAGAATGGTGAGTGTTTGTGATTTATTTGCTTAAATTGGTTCAGGCCATTTTAAACACAAAGTAAAAGGTTTGTGTCCACACAGATGATGGGAAGGAGGAACCCCCAACCACCCTGCTGTGGGTGCAGTATTTCCTGGCACAGCACTTTGATTTCATAGGACAGACCAGCCTAGCTCTGCAGTACATCAACACTGCTATTGACAGCACACCCACACTTATCGAGCTCTTTCTCATCAAAGCCAAGATCTACAAGGTTTTATAGAAGGTTTTTTTTTTTCATTAAATTTCTGGTTACCCTGTAACATCTTCTAACCTGCTGCTTTGCCACGCAGCATGCTGGCAACATAAACGAAGCAGCTCGGTGGATGGATGAGGCTCAAGCCCTGGATACTGCCGACCGCTTCATCAACTCAAAGTGTGCCAAGTACATGCTAAAGGCAGGCCTCATCAAAGAAGCAGAGGAGATGTGCTCCAAGTTTACACGAGTAAGAGAGAGGAGCGAGGGGGATTTATTTAATTTAGATAGGTGAGTTTGAAGCTTAATGAGGTGTGTTTTGCTTTCAGGAGGGGACGTCTGCAGTTGAAAACCTGAATGAGATGCAGTGTATGTGGTTTCAAACAGAGTGTGCCTTGGCTTACAAGTCTATGAACAAGTTTGGAGATGCTCTAAAGAAGTGCCATGAGATCGAGAGGGTAAGTCTACTAATGTTATCACTGTAAACTGTGAGTTTCCCCGTGGGTTCGGGACTTGTTAAGCAGGTTTATTGTTGTACCTGCGTGCCAAAGGTATTGGCACTGGTATTGTGGTGATCGGTGTTTCTTCACAATTTCAAGTGTAAGGAATATGGTGCAATATGCATTTAAAAGTGAAAAACAATTAAAAGAGAAAAATAAAGGAAATGGAACATTTACAGCAACAGAAAGAGATGTGAAAACCTTTTAGCATGATGTTAGTAGTGTTTGTGTAGTCTCTGCTATAGTATTTTATACTTCTGCCATCTTGATATTTGAGTTTATTATTACATAATCAATGTGATGTGAAGTTGTAGGTTCTTATACATCTTATGTCTCATCCTTTGTTTTATTCATCAGCATTTTGTGGAGATCACTGATGACCAGTTTGACTTCCACACCTACTGTATGAGGAAGATGACGTTGCGGTCCTACGTGGACCTGCTGAAGCTGGAGGATGGCCTGCGACAGCATCCCTTTTACTATAAAGCTGCTCGAACAGCCATCCAGATCTACTTAGCCCTGCACGACAAGCCGCTGACTGACGACAACAAGGAGAGCCAGGCAGACACGGGTGAGGCTACGTGTGTCAACTACAACTTTCATTACTGATATAAATGCCAACTCTTGTGGTACCAAGGGCACATGAGTAGTTGACATTATGTCTCGCAGCACATCTCAGACAAGAGAAATTTTTGAGTTGCAGGCTAAATTCTACAATTGAAACAATTTGCATGTAAAGTATATCTACTTTTTTAGCACATTCAAACTAATTTCTGAGACCACCAACCCCTGCAACACTTGGCAGTAATCATTAAGTAGAGGAACGTCATTGTCACAGCCTCCTAAACGTGACTGAGCATTAAAAAGGCATTGTATTAAGACAAAGTAAAAAAATGCTGGTGGCTAATTTGCTATTTGTAGAAAACCTTACCGACAAAGAGCTGAAGAAGTTGCGCAACAAACAGCGAAGAGCCCAGAAGAAGGCACAGCTAGAGGAGGAGAAGAAGAATGCAGAGAAGGAGAGGCAGCTGAAGAACCAGAAAAAAAAGAAAGAGGATGATGAAGAGGAGATAGGCGGGCTCAAAGAAGAGCTAATACCAGATAAACTGGCCAAGGTCTGTCAGCAGTGTGAATAGAGCTGGCTTCATGAATTTACTAAAAATGATTAATGGCACATGGTCAACTGTTTTACCAGCCAGAGAATCCTTTAGAGGAGGCTGTGA
Organism: Betta splendens; assembly: GCF_900634795.4. Taxonomy (NCBI): domain Eukaryota; kingdom Metazoa; phylum Chordata; class Actinopteri; order Anabantiformes; family Osphronemidae; genus Betta; species Betta splendens. Next base: position 5,042,706 of record NC_040890.2, read on the forward strand.
AGTTCCTGATTCCCCTGAAGAATCTGGTGCGCAACAAGATTGAGACTCATCTTCTGGCCTTTGAGATCTACTTCAGAAAAGGTCAGAAAGCATCTGCGTGCTTCTTATCTGGTCAGATGTTGTGTTTGCACTATTATATTTATTGTTGGAGCCTTGTGTCTAACTTCCTTCCCCCAGAGAAATACCTGCTGATGCTGCAGTCCATAAAAAGGGCTGTAATCATAGAGCCTTCCAACCCGTGGCTGCACCAATGTCTAGTGCGCTTTTTCAAGAGAGGTGAGCACGCCTGTTGCATGTTATTGCGGATGTAACTCTGTACTACCTAGCAAATGCAACTTGGCCTGAAATCTCTCTTAACCAGGTTTTACTTGTTTTCACCCTGTGCAGTGAGTGACAGTGCAGATTTGGCAGCAGTGGTGAGGACAGTGTTGAAGAAGGAGATTGCCAGACTCTTTGGAGAAAGCAACCCTCAAAGCTTCAACAAGAGCTACCTGAGTCAGCACTCCAGCTCAATCCCTCACCGCTTGGCAGGTACACACACTTACACTTCAATTCAAACATAGGTCCAAGATGTATTAAAATAGTTAGGCACAGAGATGGTTAATACTGCTTGAATTATATTTAGTCTTGTGCTACTTGTATAGTGTTAGTAACCTAACTAAACAGAACTGTGTATCCAGACATGAGAACTGCTATATTAAGGCTGTCACATTTGTTTTTCCAGCTGCTAAGATGATGGTCTACCTAGAGCCTTCCTCTGATAAGATGGCCTGTGAGATAGCTACAGCTTTAGATGAGTCACTGTCTGGAAGGAGCATCCAGGTTGGTAACAGTTCACCAGCATCCATCATTCATCTAGGACCTTTGTCACAAATAGTGGGGGATCCAAATTAGAACCAAACACAAGATGAAATTTGGCCTGAACAAAAACAAGTTAGTTGACAACAGGTTTAGCTGCACATGACATCAGACGAAAACATTCAAAGCTTCACGGAACCTAACCTGTCTTTGGACACTTTAAATTATACTGATTGTGTGTTTTGCAGGTTTGTAATGAGGTGCTGGAAGCTTTGCGTGCCGCTCAGCTGGGGGAGGAGCAGCAGAAAGCTGCTGAGCCTTACAGAGTGGCATGCCATAAGCTTTACCCCTACAGCTTGGCCTTCATGCCCCCAGGCTACCAAGACAATAGCACCACATTTACTGCCAACGGCGACCTGTCGGGGGGAGAGCATGACGACATCTCGAATGAAATGTGAGCTTGAACACCGCCAGACGCTTTGACCCATCGGCACATCCATTTCCCCAAATCCTCTCTGTCCCTGGGCAATGGCTATTGTGAGCCGCCCTGCATTGCACTGATCTGGATGGACTGAGCACCAGAGAAGGAGCTACCACATGGAGGAAGATGATGCCCACTTAACTTTTTTTTTTAATTAAAACCCTTTCCACATTTGTTGTGAGAAACTCCAGATATTTGCAGTATCGGGTGGAAAAGCGGGCTTTAGCTGCTCAGATGGCTTTAGCAAACAGTTAGTTTGCTACAACTCCGGTGTTTCACATCATGTCCTTCTTGTAGGTGCATCTGCTTCTCACGTTTTTAAAAAGTAATTTATATATTACAAACCGACAGATGGATTAATAAAACAATGTTTGCAAAACCACATAGTAGCGTAGTGGTGCTGCTTTTTTGTTTTTGTTTGTTCGTTCTTGTTCCTGTAGACATCAAGGGTCCAAACAAATGCCTGAGGCTGATTGTTTAGCTTGGCTGCTTCAGTTTCAGACGAAGGAGCGAAAAATCCTAAGTGTTTTGTATTTGTAAATTGCATGTTCAGAATAAAGCCGCGTTTCTGAAAGGACACACAGTGAGGTAGACATTGAAACTACAACATGTGAACCAAGCACATGTCGTAAATTAAAGGTCGTGAACATTGAACCTATGCATGCATGACAAGTTATTTGCTAAATTTGAATAACGGGAAGCTACAATTCAAGAGTCAAATCATGTCTTTAATGGTTTCCGGAGAATCAAACATACAGTTTAAGATTTCTCTAAATTCTTTAAAACTATTAGTGTACTGAGCTGACTATGGACCCTCTTGAGTAGTGTCCGTCATACCAAAACATCTCCAATCTCCAGGTGATTCACTGGTGGTCACTGCCAGGAAACCAGGAAACTGAGACCTTGTTTATGCAACAGAGCCTGGACTTGACGCCAGTTCAAATAATCAAAAGAGAGCTGTACCAGCTAGTGTTAATGGAATTGCAGATATTATATATATTTTTGATCTTTAAATTTTCTGAAGTATTAAACAGGAATGTACATACTCTGGAGCCGTTCTCTGGCTGAACCGTTACAGTTTAGATTTGCTTGCCTCCAGTGGTCCTATTTTCTGGGAGCTGAGGAAGGTGTGCTCCACATTCAGGTAGGTGGTAATGAACTCTGGGAAATGTCTCTTGAGGACCACCTCCAGGAATATGTCTGCTGCAGTGTGCAACTGCTGTTCAGCTCTGAAGGAGACAGACAACTTCAATTGTGGACTAGAAGGTCAAGGTAAGAACAAAGAAGCTCCCGTGAAAAGGATTTCAGCACAATAGATAAACACAGTAATGAGACAATACTGGGAGTTGAAACTTGTTAAAGCATTTCTCTGCATATACAATGTATTTCTATGGCACAAATTCATATATCTCAAGACACTGCACAAGGTTAAAGGCCTGACACAATGGAAAAACAAGTTTCAATTAATTGTTGGAGGAAGAAATCTCCAGCAGAACCAAGCTCAACCAGTTGGATGCTAAATTGGGTCTGATTTTACTGCAGGGCGGCCCAAGATCATGGTTTGAAGGATTTTTTTCCACCTCCACCAACCATTTTTCTGGACCTTTTAATGATTTTATGAGATTTAGTCTCTTTCCTATAATGTTTGTAAGATGATTTATTTCAAGAATAATGTCCAAAACAGTCAAAACACAGTGTATTTGTGGCTTGAACCCTTGTAATTAATGTGGCAGTAACTGTGATTCACTGCCTGTCTGCTCACCTCACAGAGTGGCAGCCACAGCTGAGTTCCATCCTGACCTCTCTGGTGAGGTCTGTCACCAGCGCCCTGCTCACCACCCTGCTGTCATCCTCCAGCCGAGCCTGATGCCGGATCCACTGCCACACCTGACACACACAGTACAATACTGTAGAGGTAGAGCTTCAGCTGTGCAATAGTAGTAAACAGTTTAACTTGCTGGTTAGTTAAGTAACACAACTACTGGAAATAGTAGTGTCTGAGGCTGTGGTGTCGGGATCATCTGATACCTGTGATCTTGAAATCTCTGCTGTGGCTGAATCTTCCACTTGACCTCTGTAGAAGAAGTGACCTTTACCTGAGAAACAGATATGAAATCATGAATTCTTCCCATTAGCTGCTAAATTTGAGGAAGGAATAGTATGTGACTCTCCTTGTACCTGACAGCCAAGCATCAATGAAGAGGACACCAACTGCAATGTTATACTTCAGCCCATAAAGAGTGACCCCTCCCTAAGGAAGAGCACATCACACCCCATCATTAGCAATATCACCGGTCTTATAAAGCATCAACATTTGCTTTCTATCATCCTGAGTAAGTGCCCTTTTACATGCAGGATGACACACGCCCACACTCCACTAGGATGCTGTACAGACCATGTGTGCAAACTTCCGCAAGGGGAGCAATATGGGCTGTCCAGAAATCTTAGTGACTGACCAATGGCATGGACAGCAGGTCATCAGGAGTTACAGCAACATCTTTTCGAAGCTGCTGAAGTTGATTGTCACCCTTAGTGTGGAGCTGGAAGAGCTGGAAAGGTAGGGATCAGCATTTGGCAAGTCAGCGCTGGGTGTCCTACATTTACAGTATGTTCATACAGCTTACTTTCTGCATAGGCTCAATCAAGCTCAGGTCATACACCATGAACCCATCAACACCTGCCTTGATCTCCAGCAACTTCATTCTAAGCAGAAAACAGAGCAGTAGGCATGACAAATGATTCATACGTTCTGGAGCCGTCTCGTGTAATTAAGTATTTACAGCTACGGGAGATCTTGTATTTTGTTCCCCTGACTACCCAGAGTCACTGTTGATTTTGTTCAGATATAAACTTTGGTGTCCTGCCTGATGACAGAGCTCAGCACCGTCCTGTAGGAGTCAGAGTGCGGGTCCTGAGGCAGCAGCAGAGCAGCCATGCCTCCTGTGGCTAGAGCTCCCCGACGATGACAGGTCTGAACCAACAGGTCCATGTAGCTGTGCAGGAAGAGCTTCTCCATGTTGACGTATTTACTGCGGTCAGGCAGCAGGAAGTCCTGTCGGTGACCTGCAGGACAAACAAGACTGCTTGTGTCTTTTATGTATGATTTTCAACGATATTTTTGATACTATGAACAAATGTGTAAACTCACCAAACTTACTGACAAAGGAGGCTGAATAATCCCAGATGCCACAGTTGAGCCCTGCTGAATGATCTCGCAGCTCATAGAGGATCTCCTCCATCTCAAATGTTGCTAATACATTTTCAATAAGCACCGTGGCCTTTATGGTGCCCAGTGGAAGACCCAGCTACAACACACACACACCATTAAATATGAGCAACACACTCACTGCTTTTCTTTTGAGGCAATGGAGCCACAAGGCAGAGGCTCATTCATGCTGTTTTTAATGGTTTACCAGCATTACTCAATTTCTGACCTGTCATCAAATATGTATATATATATATATATACACACACTCTATTCTCACCCTCCGCGGGTGGTCTCATCCCCTTTCCAAGCTCGGGTCCTCTACCAGAGGCCAGGGAGCTTGAGGGTTCTGCGCAGTATCTTTGCTGTTCCTAGGACTGCACTTTTCTGGACTGAGATTTCGGATGTTTTTCCAGGGATCTGTCGTAGCCACTCCTCCAGTTTGGGGGTCACAGCCCCTAGTGCTCCGATCACCACAGGCACCACTGTGGCCTTCACCTTCCAAGCCTTCTCCAGTTCTTCTCTGAGCCCTTGGTATTTCTCTAGTTTCTCATGTTCCTTTTTCCTGATGTTGCCATCACTTTTCTGGACTGAGATTTCGGATGTTTTTCCAGGGATCTGTCGTAGCCACTCCTCCAGTTTGGGGGTCACAGCCCCTAGTGCTCCGATCACCACAGGCACCACTGTGGCCTTCACCTTCCAAGCCTTCTCCAGTTCTTCTCTGAGCCCTTGGTATTTCTCTAGTTTCTCATGTTCCTTTTTCCTGATGTTGCCATCGCTTGGTATTGCCACATCCACCACTACGGCTTTCCTCTGCTCTTTATCCACCACCACAATGTCTGGTTGGTTCGCCATTACCATTCTGTCAGTCTGGATCTGGAAGTCCCACAGGATTTTGGCTCGCTCGTTCTCTACCACCTTGGGAGGTGTTTCCCACTTTGACCTTGGGGTTTCCAGTCCATACTCCGCGCAGATGTTCCTGTATACTATGCCAGCCACTTGGTTATGGCGTTCCATGTATGCTTTGCCTGCCAGCATCTTACACCCTGCAGTTATGTGCTGGACCGTCTCTGGGGCCTCTTTGCACAGTCTACACTTTGGGTCTTGTCTGGTGTGGTAGATCTGGGCCTCTATGGCTCTGGTGCTCAGGGCCTGCTCCTGTGCGGCCAGGATGAGTGCCTCTGTGCTGTCCTTCAGCCCAGCCCTTTCAAGCCATTGGTAGGATTTGTTGAGATCAGCCACTTCAGTTATGTTCCGGTGGTACATCCAGTGCAAGGGCTTGTCCTCCCATGATGGTCCCTCTTCCAGCATCTCATCCTCTGTTCTCCACTGCCTGAGACATTCACTCAGCACGTCATCTGTCGGGGCCTTATCCTTGATGTACTTATGGATCTTGGATGTTTCATCCTGGATAGTGGCTCTCACGCTCACTAGTCCTCGGCCTCCTTCCTTGCGGCTAGCGTACAGTCTCAGGGTGCTGGATTTGGGGTGGAACCCTCCTTGCATGGTGAGGAGCTTTCGTGTCCTAACATCTGTGGTCTGTATCTCTTCCTTTGGCCACCTTATTATTCCTGCAGGGTATCTGATCACTGGCAGGGCGTAGCTGTTTATTGCCCGGGATTTGTTCTTGCCATTGAGCTGGCTTCTTAGGACTTGCCTTACTCGTTGGAGGTATTTGGCTGTTGCCGCATTCCTTGTTGCCTGTTCAAGGTTGCCGTTTGCCTGTGGTATTCCAAGGTACTTGTAATTGTCCTCAATGTCTGCTATTGTTCCTTCTGGGAGTGAGACCCCTTCTGTGTGGATTACCTTGCCTCTCTTTGTCACCATCCTCCCACATTTCTCGAGCCCGAATGACATCCCGATGTCCGAGCTGTAGATCCTGGTGGTGTGGATCAGTGAGTCGATGTCTCGCTCACTCTTGGCGTACAGCTTGATGTCATCCATGTAGAGGAGGTGACTTATGGTGGCCCCGTTCCGGAGTCGGTATCCATAGCCAGTCTTGTTTATTATTTGGCTGAGGGGGTTCAGACCTATGCAGAACAGCAGTGGGGACAGTGCATCTCCTTGGTATATGCCACATTTGATGGATACTTGGGCAAGTGGCTTCCCATTGGCTTCAAGGGTGGTTCTCCACAACCTCATCGAGTTTGCAATGAAGGCCCTTAGAGTTCTGTTGATGTTGTACAGCTCCAAGCATTCAGTGATCCATGTGTGTGGCATTGAGTCATAGGCTTTCTTGTAGTCGATCCAGGCTGTGCACAGGTTGGTGTGTCGCATTCTGCAGTCTTGGGCGACTGTTCTGTCTACCAGGAGTTGGTGTTTGGCTCCTCTGGTATCCTTACCAATGCCCTTCTGTGCTTCGCTCATGTATTGACTCATGTGCCCACTTATCTTAGCTGCGATGATGCCTGACATGAGCTTCCATGTTGTGGAGAGACAGGTTATTGGCCGGTAGTTGGATGGGACTGTGCCCTTTGAGGGATCCTTCATTATCAGGATCGTTCGCCCTTCGGTTAGCCATTCAGGGTGAGTCCCATCCCTTAGCAGCTGGTTCATTTGTGCTGCCAGGCGCTCATGGATTGCAGTGAGCTTCTTTAGCCAGTAGGCGTGGATCATGTCCAGTTTTTCATACCTGAGACTCTATGTTGGATGTCTGCCACTGTGATAGTCACTGGATTCTGCTCAGGGAGGTTGCTGTGGTCTTCCCTCAGATCCACCAGCCACTGTGCATCACTGTTGTGTGATGCCTCCCTTTCCCATATACCCTTCCAGTACTGTTCAGTTTCCAGCCTTGGTGGGTCTGCTCTGTTGTTATTACCCTGCCATTGAGAGTACACTTTCGCAGGTTGTGTTGCGAACAGCCGGTTTATTCGTCTGGCTTCGTTATCTCTGGTGTATCTCTTTAGGCGGCTGGCCAAGGCTTGTAGCCTTTGCTTGGCAGTTTCGAGTGCTTCAGGTATGGTCATCTGGCTGTACTTCTTGGGCATCGGTCTTTTCATTGCACCTCTCTGGGCCTCTGTCATTTGGCTCACTTCCCTCCGAGCTGCCTTGATTTTTGCCTCCAACCTTTGTTTCCATGGATGGTGAAACCTCCCCTCTGACCTGGCGTCCTGGCTCCCCCTTGCCGTAGCATTTGTGTTGTATCTCGTCAATCTCAAGTCGTGATAGCAGTTGCTGTTTGTGGATGTTGGAACACTGAGCTACTAGTTGCTTCGCCGTCAGCCTGTGGGTTGTGGGTTTCTCCGTTCCCATTCACCGCACATTCTTTGCATGTAGCCCCTCTGACTAGGGTTACTTGAGTAGTAGCATTCCAACAGAGCCTTGTTCTCGCATCTCAGCCATTTCTTTCTTGTTCCAGTAGCCCACTTCTCGCCAAGGTGCTCTGGTTCCCCAACACCTGACGCAGACCTTGTTAGAGCGGGCGACGTCTGAGCCGGTGTCTCATGTGGTTCATTGTCTCTCATGATATGAGGTAGGTAGAACCCCCCGCATGCAAGTCCTGTGACTTTACCGATTGAGCTATCCAGCGAGCCATATATATATATATATATATATACATTATTGAACAATGATTAAAATGAGGAAATGTGTTTGCAGAAAACGCAAAGGTCAGGCAGCGAAACTAAAAGATACGTCACTAACTTATCCTGGATGTTAACCTGCTCTGGATTCTGAGTAGAAATCTCCATATGTATTATATATATTATATATATATATATTATTATTATATTATTATTATATATATATTATATATATATATAGGTGTTTTAACAGTGGATCACCTCTAAACAAGGGGTAAACAGGGGGTGAACAAACAGACCTTTAGTTGTGTCCACACAAATATGCTGTTCCACAGTCTAGCCTCCATGAAACTCTCCACCTAAAACACGAGCAGAAATCATAAACATCACACGCATCAGTTGTGTGTAGTTCAAAACTTCAACCCTTAAGAAGTGATGGTCTATGTTTGCAAAATTAGCTTTTACTATCTAAAATTAATATTCTTGTGATACACTCAATCTATCAAATACTATTTATAACATGCAAAGCAATATGGCCAGAAAAGGGGATTGTGTTTTAGCCTATTTAATTTCTATCGAATTAGAGTTTTCTAGCAATATTTTTTACGTGTCAGGTATGAAATGGTTAATAGCCCCTTTTAGGGGTAGGGCTAAACAAGAGAACAGTCTACATGTGTGTGTTGGATACTTTTGACAGGTAGAGGAATGGTCCACTTTTGTTGTCAAACAGCATCTTTCCACAGTGAAACATGAGAAGTCCAAAGTCAAAGAGAGGGCCTGGAACCTCCTTTCCTTGTACCTGACAAACAACCAACCCACCAGAAGATGTATGAGAAAAAGAGCCAAGAAGCCAGCGGGACAAATATACAAAGACAAGAACACAATCTAGAGGTCCTGCACCAAACCAAAATGAGGGATTAATCAGAGATCAGTTAAACCCAGTCTACCGAGATTTATTCTGTGTTTTTATTATAAGTTAGCTCAGACTCAGTTGCACAAAGTTTACAATGGAGATTTCTACTCTGAATCCAGAGCAGGTTAACATCCAGGAGAAGTTAGTGACTTATCTTTTAGTTTCGCTGCCTGACCTTTGCGTTTTCTGCAAACACATTTCCTCATTTTAATCAGTGTTCAATAAATTGATTTAAGTAGTCCCATGTAACATATTCACAGATGATCATGTCTAAAGTTTTTATAATGGTCACTGACATTCTTCTAAGTTTTAGAGGTAGTCATAGAGTAAGTGGTCCAGATGTGATGACAGTGCTGACCATTACACCATGCCGCCCATATCCCTAGCACTGTCACATAGAAGGTGACTGTTCCTGATGCCTCCGGTTCTGGAGGTTGTGTTGGGTCTTCAATGATTTATTATTGGCCCAGTTATATGAATCCATTTCATATCCCCAAAAATTCTATGAAACTATTATAAGATAAACCCTAAATGAATGGCTTATATTGCATTACGTAATCATCAGGTAAAGTGGAGAAGCTGCTACTACTTCTCCTACCATCATATTATGCTCCACCATGTTCCACGCACGTGGGCGCAGCATCAGTACGGGTGCTTGAGATATAGGTGGAACATCTGTCAAAACACAGAGGAAGGCAGAGGAAGCATTATAAACTCACTAGTTGAACACACACCCAAATACAGATACACTGGAAAACAAACACAGGACAGGCTGCTGGAAAATAATGGAAGAACGCAAAGGCTCAGACATGGACTGACTAAATTAGTGAAAATCCCGGAACAATATTATTTAGAATATGACTAAACTCAAAATTACTGCGAACAAAGCAAACAAAGAGATCACAGGACAGAAATACACACACAAAACACCTTTGCAGGTGCACCAGACTATGTGCTCAACCCGGAAAACAAGGTCATCAGGGCCAAGGTACAACAGAAGGCAGAAGATTATTATCAGTGGGAATAGTTAATATCTGTAATGTCCACAACAATACGTCTTTTAATGCATCTGTGCTGCTGCTGTATGCAAATGAAACACTTACTGGGGAACTGGTTGTGCACCACTTGAACAATGTTGTGAATGCCTTTGATCTGGTTGTAATATGTCGGGCAGTTTCCATCATCAAAATCAACCTGCCAGGGCCAGAAAAGGGATGTACCCTTTAGTTTCTATTTTCTATGTCAGACACAGAGTGGTAGTCTACCGTAGGAGGAGATACCTGTATTCCTTGTGCTCGAGACTGCAGAGCTCTGATGAAGCGCTGGCTGTCACATGGAGCCATATCCCCTATATCCACATGTCTCTTTTGGAGCCTCGGTGGGACCGGGAGTACTTTCCAGGTTGGGTCTGTCCGTATGTGAGTGGTGCCTTCCAGGAAGCTTGGCAGGTCACCTGAAAGGTCCAGCTGGGCTTTTCTCGACACTCGCAACCACAGGACCTGAGGATTAGAGGAGACACCTTTTTTTAGGTTACAAATGTCCTACGGTACATTAGTTCACTAAAAATGGCCTTTGCAGCTGGTTTACCTTATCCACCTCTTTATCAAATGTGGAAATCAGCTCACTGAGGAAAAGGAGGGCATCAGTGGTAAATAGAGTCTCGTACTCTGTTTCTAGACCTGGGGGTGGAGGGGAAACCTCCATGTTGTCCAGCACCTGTGGAAACAAAGTTTGGTATGATTAGAGTTCATCCAGGTTGACTTGCATGTTCCCTAAAAAGTGCTAGACACAGAGACAGTACATGAGCCGGATTATAGGGGAACCTGGGAACCAGGCAGGAGGTCGTCTAAGCCCTAGATACACTACAGATGTACAAGTGGAAGCACTGCTACATACAAATTACATAATGCTAACACATAGTATATAACTGTACCACATTTGCACAGGTATCTGTTCTTACAAGAGAGTTTGCTTTCTCCTAAACAAACAAAAGTGATGACATACTGAGAATAAGAAGGTGCTTCGTTAGTTTTGTCACATTTTGTACATTACAAATAAAAAGCTGAATCTGGGCAAATACTAAACTTTGTAAAGAAATCATAGTGTTACGAGCATAAATTCTTCAAAGGCTAGACTCAGAGTCTAAAGCGAATGAAGCTGCTCCAACAGCCAACGCTCACAACAGAATTGTGCGTCTGTCTTTTTCCACAAACATCACAATACGTTTTTCTGGGTCACGCACTGCTGTAAAAGCTATAAAATGAAGCTTAACAGTGACACTCACCTTCATGCTAAAGACAGCTGCTCACTCTACTCGGGTGGACATTGCCCTGTTTGGTTTGTGTAAAGTCCAGCCTTGTTCACAGTGACATGTAACACGTTGTAATAAGAGCTTCACGTCAGCGTTGTTTTAATGGCGGTTGGCAAACTGTGTAGTGCATTACCACCACCTTCTGTGTTAGAGTATACAGTATCCCAAAAACAAAGAAACAAACAAACAAACAAACTATATCCTACTCACTAACCCCGTCACCACCACAAACCTAAGCACTGCTCTGTTTCCTAATCTAACAACTTCTTCAAGTCTGTCCCTCCTTTTCCCCCTTTCAGTGCCTCTGTCATCCTACCTCTTTGCTGTATGTATAATAAACAGTGTATCAGAACATGCTCTACTGTTTCCTCCGTTCCAAACTCACATCTTCCTGTCTCATGGTTTCCTAATATTTGTTTAGTCTGTTTAACCCAGTATGCCCGAATCTCATTCTACTGATCACATCATCTCTTTTCCTATTCCCACTACATGTTTCCCTTTTATATTTACCTCAACCTCTGGTTTCTCTGTTGCTGATTTCGCCTGTCTATCCGCTCTTTCATTACCTTCAACCCCTACATGTGCTGGAACCCAAATTAACTGAACCACCACTCCTACCTTCCTTAACCTGTATAGAGTGCCCAAAAATCCTACCACATCTTACCTAGATTCAGCAGGCATGTTTGTTATGCCCACTAATGAGCTACTGGAGTCAGACCCTATTAAAACTTTCCTTGGTTTATTTCCCTCTACCCATTGTAACGCAAATGAAATCGCTACTTCCCCTGTGAAAACTGACAATCCATCACTTTTCTTTCTTTAACTTATCCCTACCTGCATCTCGGTATGACAGATGGCATCCCTACTCCCCCCCCCTTTTCTAGATGTGTCTGTATATACTTTTACAGGATCCTTATACTTTAACCTAATGTATTCTTCTGCTTCTTCTACTTTATTCCTCCCATCTCTTCTCTTCTTTAACAATTCCCAATCTACCTATGCCTCCTCTAGTAACCATGTTGGTATTACTGAGCTACAGTTGGACTCATCTCCTAATCCCCTACCTCTAATCTGCCTACTACGTCTTCTATTGTCCACCCAAAACTTTAGTCTACGATCTACATGGTTACTACATACAAAATATTCATTCACCCATTCTGTTAATTCTGACGCTGGTTTTACTTTGAAAACTGTAGCGCGGCAGTCTGACGCGTATCCGCTTCCGTCTCCCGGTTTCGACAGCAGACGTTCTTCATAATTTCCATGCTGCACTGTTACTGGAGATATCGCACTGGGGAAAATAAGTTAATGAAGAGCCATGGAAGATAAGGTTCAGATACAAGAAGCGATTAAAACCCAGGGAGAAGTCGTCCGGAAGTTAAAGTCAGAGAAGGCGAGCAAAGAGCAGGTCAGTACTGAAACACACGCGCTAGCATGAAACGACGTTTGCGCTGGAGCGTAGAGGGCTGTTAACCGGGTAGCCGCATCCTAACAGCTTCTTCTTTTGTTATTTAGTGATTTGGCAGTTTGTGTGTTCACCCGAACATTACGCGCTGCTAGCGTAATATTCACCCAGCTGCTTATTGCACCGTCTTGGTGGAGGCAGCTGTCACACTGGGTCCTCCCATTACAGTGCCGATACTGAACCGGTAGTTGCTAGCGTTAGCTAATATAAGCTAGTGCTAAGCTAGACTCAGTATAGGAGTAACAAGCGGTAGTTGACCGGTTGACAACATACAGTAAACATTTTCTTAAAAAAAACGAAATGTATAGACACAGTGCGATGTGCACAGAGCACAACCGTATTAAACCATCGCATCTGAAATAGCTGATGCAATATCAGTAACTGGTGTTAACGTTATGACTAAGAGCAGCTAAGCGCGGCTGTTTACGTAGTCTGAAATGCTCACAACACTGCAACAGGACAGAAATACACACTGTTCTTTGCCAGTTTACATTGTTTGGGGGGCAATTATTAGCTGATTATGAATTTTTGGGTTAATAATAATTCCTTTACTGTACAGTGAAGCAGGGCTCTGTCTGGGTGTCTGGCTGCTTTGATTGACTTGGTACATCTCATGTTCTGTCCTCCACGCTGTGATCGTGATGCGTCATGCTCCACCCTCCCCTAGTGCTAGGGTTGCTTACCACTTTTTTCCTGTTCTTCCTACCTGGCCTGGGTCATCATCATCATCACCACCATCATCCACCGCCATCTCTCTGGGGAATTCTACACTCCTGGACATCACTGCACACATCTACATTTACTGTGCCTGGACTGTATCCCTGGATAATTCTGCATCGATGATACACTCCTGAACTTTTGTTTGTTCAATTTCTGGATTTTTTCAAACTCTTACTTTTTATATCCCTACTCTGTGGGATGAACATGGTGGTCATGTTTTGTGTTCGTGCTTGCTCTGGTCTGGTGGGAATGCGGATGGCACCTCCTCTTCGATTTTTGCATTCTTTTCCTGGCATGACTGTTTCTCAGGTAAGCCTCAGGTGCTGAGTCTGTACATGTTTGTGTAGGACTTTATTTCTACAGGAAGTGTACGATTTGTGTTGCAGATTGATGAAGAGGTAGCCAAACTTCTGGAGCTGAAGGCTCAGTTAGGAGGTGATGATGGCAAACATCAGTTTGTCCTCAAGACGGCAAAGGTGAGAGTACAGAGCTGCGGTTTTCAAATATAAACATGTTTAAACACAAAATGTTAAATATTGGTTACTGCCACAGAAAACGCTCATAGTGACTGTTAAGACCTGTAGAGCTGTGTGTATAAATTAAACTTCTGAAGATATTTCCCAATCATCTATGTCAATTGACGAAATGTTGAACACAAGCTTGTTTAATCCGTACTAAATTGGACTCAGTTTCTACGGGGAACTGAAACCGCCATTATCAAATATAAAGGAAAAAGGAAATAAATGTACACATTTTTAAATTATGACGATACACATATATAAAACTTTGGAATAAGAAATGTATAAATGCTTATATTTCCACTTATTAATGTTCACTTTTTTATTTTTCTATTTTTTTAAAGAAAGATTTATGTGTTTAGGTTTTCCTATTCTCAATCTGTTTTTCTTTTTCTTTTTCACAAAGTGTAGTTAAATGAATGTCTTAATTGTGTCACTGCACAGTCATTGGTCAATTTGTGAAGCGTTTCCTGATCGATTCCTCTTGTCTACACCCTGGGTGAATGCTACAGCAATGCATCATGGTCTAGTTAGCATTAGCATTGGACCTTCGGCAGATGGAAAACAACTTAAGGCATCTTGCGGACAATTCAGAAAGTTTTACACCAGACTTCATGGTGTTTCAAATTGATTTGATTCAGGAAAACTTGTTCAGTTTATCTTACATTACATTACGGGCAGAGAATTACCCACGTTAGTTTTTGACCCTACTGGATGAAACTTTCCAGAGGCTGAGCCTCGAGGTCGAACAGAGTTCTGCGAGCAATGACTGTGCAGTGACACGCTCGGCTCATTTGCCTACACTTTGCGAAAAAGAAAAACGGCTTGAGAAAAGGAAAAGCTAAATGCATAAAAATTTCTTTAAAAAAATAAATAATAACATAACATGAACATAATTTAAAAATTAGTACATTTATTTCCTTTTTTTAAATATTTGATTATGGCGTTTTCGGTCTTCCATAAGTTTCTCTGGGATTATTTTTTTCACTAATATATTTGAATCCAGATGTGTAGTTCTCCCTTAAAGTCTGGGGCAAATGTCGTCAGAGAGAAAACAGACCTAAAAACAACCGTGTTCATCTTATGTCCCTGAACTGGATGTCTTGACAAAATAGCATTGCAATGTATTTTCATGCTCTTAAATTTGTGTCCCACATGTATGAATTCTAATTCACATTTGGGTTCAAGCATAAACAAAATTGCGTACACAAATTTCTCTTTCTATTAGGGAACGAGGGATTACAACCCCAAGCAGATGGCTATTAGAGAGAAAGTCTTCAACACAATCATCAGTTGCTTCAAACGCCATGGAGCAGAGACCATCGACACACCTGTCTTTGAACTAAAGGTGGATTTTCAGCTTTACACAAGAGAAACCACAAAGCCATGAAATTTGACTGTTAATGTTATCCCCTTTTGCCTGTAGGAAACCTTGACAGGAAAGTATGGAGAAGACTCCAAGCTTATCTATGACCTCAAAGACCAAGGAGGAGAGCTGTTGTCCCTCAGATATGACCTCACCGTATCCTTTATTTGTTCATCAGTGCTGGGATTAGCCGGATCTGTTGAACTCTCAGAGGTGGGCTGTCCTTGACCATGCCACTCTTCAGGTTCCCTTTGCCCGTTATCTGGCAATGAACAAGATTACCAACATCAAGCGTTACCACATTGCTAAGGTCTATCGTCGTGACAACCCAGCCATGACACGTGGACGCTACAGAGAGTTCTACCAGTGTGTGAGTTACTTATGGATCTGTTACTTGGAGTGTTTTTTTTTTCCCCGGTCAATTTTAACACAAATCCATATGGGGTGTTTTAGGATTTTGACATAGCAGGGCAGTACGATGCCATGATTCCAGATGCAGAATGTCTGAAGATCGTCCATGAAATCCTCAGTGAGCTGGACCTTGGGGAGTTTCGCATCAAGGTCTGTCACATGAATAGGCTACCTTCAGTAGGCTTCACTGCTGTAATCATGTACTTTTGTGTCTAGGTCAATGACAGGCGCATTCTTGATGGGATGTTTGCAGTGTGTGGTGTTCCAAATGACAAGTTCCGCACCATATGTTCAACAGTGGATAAACTGGACAAGGTACATAAACAAACTAACTGCTGGGGTAGAACAGTGTCAGTTTAAGCAGCATAGCAGCTCTACCACAGATCTGCAAATGGATGAATGAGAAACACTGTCATGCCTACTGTATCTGTACAGCTGGAGGCGATTTACTACTATTTAAACAGCTTAAAACTGTGACCCTCCTATTTAAATGAAATCCTAAAACTGTAACATTGTCTGTTGCCCCATCATAATGCCAAGGGGAGGGAGGGGTGCAAATGCTAGATCCTTAATCCTAACCCTAGAAATGTGCAGTAGGGGTGGGACACCGTCAGGCTTGCATTGCTGCCTGCATTGATCTCTTCTTTCTTCCAGTAGTGGCTGCAGCCTTTGTTTTTTTACAACAAAGCTTACATGTTTTTATGGTAAAGTTGTAAGCGAGAAACCCTGATTACAAAAAACAGCGTTTTAATGAAGTGAATCAGCTTTAACATTACTTTTTGCATATAAATGCAAATGAGTTATGAAGACATGGTCTGGTCTGTACTGTCTGGTATATTCGTGTATATCTGTAGACTCCTGATTAGCTAGGTGTGTAGGTTGATGACATTTTGTCTAATGGGCACACTTCTCCCAAGCTCTCTTTAACTTTGCCGCTGTGACTCCTAGCTGTGTGTGTTTTGAACCTTTTACTCATGCTCCACTTCTAGATGTCCTGGGAGGATGTGAAAAAGGAGATGGTGAATGAGAAGGGCCTGTCAGAAGAAGCTGCTGACCAGATTGGGGAGTATGTCAGCATGCAGGGTGAGGCTTCAGTTATGGCATGACCCCGTCATGTGTGTGCCGTAGGAACCAGATGTCAGTAACAGCCGACTTTCAGTTGGGGAGTTCAGCTAATGATAATATACAACATGCAAAGTAAGGAAAAGTGATTATAGTGCTCCACCATGGTGCACTATGTTCTAGATCCTTACAGTGCTGCACAAGTGAAGAATAACTATGCACAGACGTATGCAAGACATGGGTTTCCGCTGTTGCATTCCTTGTTTCAAGCCACTCTGAAACAACAGGCAGCATTGGAAGAGTATCGCCTGGGATAAGACAAAAAGGACTGGATGGTTGCTTAAGGTGCCATATCATCTGCTGGTGTTGGTCCACTGTATTTTCTCAGGCCCAAGGTCAACGCAGCTATATACCAGGAAGTTTTAGAGCATTTCATGCTTCCTGCTGCTGACCAAAGTTATAGAGCACCATTTTCCAACAGGACTTGGCACCTGCACACAGTTCCAAAGCTACCAGTACCTGGTTTAAGGACCATGGTACCCCTGTTCTTAATTGGCCATCAAATTCACCTGACCATAACCCCATAGGAAATCTATGGGGTATTGTGAAGAGAAGGATGCAATATGCCAGACCAAAAAATTAAGAGCTGAAGCTATCAGAGCAACACAGACTAATCGACTCCATGCCACACCGCATTGCTGCAGTAATTCAGGCAAAAAGAGCCCCCACTAAGTATTGAGTTCTTTACATGCTCATACTTTCAATGATCATACTTTTCAGATGGCCAAGATTTCTAAGGAAATTCTTTCCTTGTATTGGTATTCAGTGATACTCTCTTTCTGAGATACTGAATTTGGGGTTTTTATTAGTTGTCAGTTATAATTATCACAAAGAAATAAACATTTGAAATATATCAGTATAATGAATAATATATAAAAATAATGAATGAATCAATTAAATAAATAAAACGTTTTGATGATATTCTAATTATATGAGCAGCACCTGTAGAGTCTTGCTTTTAGATTGTAATATTTTTCTGTATATTTATAAACCTATGATTCAGCCAACTGTATCTCTGAAAAGATGTTTGCATGACACACAGGCAGTTTATCCATCAAGTCAAATTACTGATTCATTTTAAACTATAAGCTGGTTCTGCATATGGTGGACAGTTAAGCAGTGTTTTCTTGTAGGTGGCAAGGATTTAGCAGAGCGTCTCCTTCAGGACGAGAAAATGTCTAGGAGTAAGCAGGCCTGTGCTGGCCTGTCTGATATCCAGCTGCTATTCAGCTACTTGCACCTCTTCCAGGTCACAGACAAGGTGAGACTACGGCTTGCAGTTTTTTTTAACATCATCCTTCCTTAACTCTTCTGCTGTGCTTCATCTGTAGGTTGTGTTTGACCTCAGCCTGGCCCGGGGTCTGGATTATTACACAGGGATCATTTATGAGGCAGTGCTGACTCAGGCAGGTGTGGCCCCTGTTGCCACTGAAGCCCAAAATGGGCCCCCTGGAGAGGAAAACGTCAGTGTGGGCAGCGTGGCGGGGGGCGGTCGCTATGACGGCCTGGTGGGCATGTTCGATCCCAAGGGCAAGAAAGTGCCTTGCGTTGGCGTCAGCATTGGTATTGAAAGGATCTTTTCCATCATGGAGCAGAAGGCCGAGGTATGGTTGGTTTGAATGGGTCTTATTGGGTGGAAGTGTTTCTTGTCTCATTGTGTTTGTTGGTGTCATGCTTTTTTTTTTAGGCCTCATCGCAGAAGGTTCGTACTACAGAGGTTCAAGTCATGGTGGTTTCTGCTCAGAAGAACCTGTTGGAGGAGAGACTCAAACTGGTCACTGAGCTCTGGAATGCGGACATTAAGGTGTGTTTGTGTGTCTGCTGTACAGATCTACTGGTAAACAACCAGCAGAGGATTTGGCGAACCTGCTATGCTGCTCATAACTGTCTAGTGTAGAGTTAGTGGCTGGAGAGGTAAGCCTCCTACAGACAGCTTACTGTGTGTCTGTGTCCAGGCGGAGGTCATGTACAAAAAGAACCCTAAGCTGCTGAGTCAGCTGCAGCACTGTGAGGAGTCAGGCATCCCCCTGGTGGCCATACTTGGAGAACAGGAGCTGAAGGATGGAGTGGTCAAACTGCGCGTCGTGGCCTCTAGAGAGGAGGTACTGCCAGTCTACACTTCATTTAACACTACACACAGACTTTAAAGCACAGAGAAAGAGGGGACAGGACACGGGCAACACAATATTTGGACAAACATACTTTGTGCAAAAACCTATTGTTCTGTCTCGCCACAGGTCGATATATCCAGAGCTGAGCTAATAGCAGAGATCCGGAGGAGGACTACAGCCTAGCCATTCCACAGTCACATGATAAAGTACAGAATTCTTTATCTGGTTCTCTGCACGGAAAACTGTAGATCGATGACTCATGAAACATCCTACTGCATTGACTGGTAATGAGTGAAGCATTGAGCTGTTAGTGTGTTCAGCTGCTCCTGTGTAGATGGTGAACCAGACTCAATGAGCAGGAACTTTCTACATCACCCATCACAACATTTGGTGCACTTCAGCTCTTCTCCCCCTGGATCACTGCTCATTCTGTCCAGTGAAATAAAAACATTATGGTCAATGAAACGCATACTTTGTGTTATGTGTCGTAAGTTGGAAGCATTTTGTCTGCCGTCATCAAGTGACAAACGTCTTTTGTCACTTGATTTTGACACCTTGGTTTTTAGGAGTAAATAGTTGGTTTTAGTTCCACAATCTTTTTGTACATATTCAGAATTTTTTAATTGGGCAGTTTCACTCTGGCCGCTTTGTGCTCTGCCACTTCTGTTCTCTAATATGAGAACCTTCGCATCAACATGAAGAAGCCCAGAAGGTGATTGTCTTCTGCAGAGGGAGCAGGTACCAGGGTGTTCAATGACCTTCTATGTAGAGACAGTACTTTGTGCAGTTGGAGGCTTTGTCCAGTTTTACTTCTTCCTTCTGTGGAGCCGGGCTGCAGAGGACTGTGGGTGCATCCAGCAGTGGCACTGGCCAATTTGGCACCCTAGGCAAAACAATGATTTTGCGCCCCATTTAATTTTTTTGCCTATGCCTAGAGCCAGCCATGAGTCCAGCATCCTCACCACATCAGGTGCACCGAGACTATGCCTGTGTTCTGTAAGGTTGGAGGATGAGGTACTTAGTACAGGTATAACTCAGTTTGAACCCAAGAATGAAATAGATCCCATGGTTATGTAGTGTGTTACTGACTTCTATATGGACCCCAATCACTGATTTTGTTGAATCATTATGCAGGTTGTCATAACATTATTTTATTGCTTTAAAGTTAATGATTGACTGCGCTCTGCTAAAACTGATGGAACCGGTTAGTTAGAGTGGATTTCCTTAACAACAGCCCCACAGTGACATGTCAATGATCAGAGAAGAAATATCAAATTCTCTTTTCAAATCTTATTTATTAAAATTTCAAACACAATAAAATGCATGCAGAAAACAAAACATGCACAACAACAAAGAACATGCACAAGCTAACAAACTGTAAGATCCAACTTTTTCCCCTTTTCTTTTTTTCCCCAATACAGCACAGATGAACAAAAATTAGAACACTGCAACAGCATGAGACCCACTTTCATCTCAACAGGTCACTGGTCAAGCTGCTGTTTGTAAACCCTCTTCAACACCTGCTGGGCTGCAGCCTCTCGAGCCTGCTCCAGCACCGTGCTGGGTCTGGGACCCAGCAAGGCTGGGACAAGGCCTTTGTAAGGAGCAGCTGTCCCAGGAATAGTCACTCTGTAGTAGAAATACATGATTCTGTCTTGGCCAGTGTGGCTGAAGTACAGCTCATAGAGTGGCTTCCCAACCCCAGCAGCTTTGCATAGCTCACCCAATACAGTCACGGAGGATGTGGTTGACAGGACATCACCGTGGGATGAGGCGGCCAGGGAGCAGAGAGGCTGCTGCTTGGCAGTGGGTCTTGTCACTGCTCGACAGAATCCTTGGAGAATGGGTGTTGGGGGGTCCGGAAGAGGTGAGGGAGGGAGGCATTTTGGGCTGTGGCGCGGAGGCTTCACAGGAAGCGAGAGGCAGCGGGAGGGCTTCTGTGGCTCCCATGGCTCCTTTGGGCTCATCACCAGGGATGAGTGCCACTTGACGGTGATGGTGAGATTAAACTGCTTCTTGAATACTTGAGACAAACAAAGAAAACACCATGAATGCATCCTGAATGTTTACCACTGATTGGAGAAAGTGGCAGACAGAGGCGTGCATTTGAAGTAAAGGATCACAGCTCATTGTGTCCTTCTCTACCATATGTATACAACGTCTGTATACAGACAGACAGTTAATCCAACAGTTACAGGGATGTTTTCATATCCTGGACCTACTGTGATAGTAGTTCTGTTCTGCATGCAATATGTAGGTCCACTGATTTATTTTAATGGTTGAGGATGGAAGCAGTGATTATGCAAAGAGGTGGCACTGATTGGGTGAGACAGTGACTGAAGCAGTTGTGCGTCAGAGCTCAGTCCTAGTGGTTTTAGTTCATATGACAGTAAGCACCTGCTAATGTTTCCTAAGTTAGAACTAACTCAAAACATTAAATGAGGTAAAGACCAGCAGCATTTCTACTCCTGATTTGCTGAAACAACATCAGGAGTAGTCAGTTAAAATAAAATGTGCCCATGTGTGACGTGATTAACATCACAGAAGCTCACTCACCTTCCACCAGCCTCTTCTTGGCCATTGAAGCAGTGTGATGAGCAGAGAAGGCCACTATAGCGGACACCCCCTTCAGGCCCGGCTCGATCTTCAGCGACAACCACTTCACACCCTCTGCAAGCCCCTGCAGCACCTGGAAGCAGGCATCAGTCACTGAACCTCACCCAACAACTACAGGCCTGAGTCCGAGCCGCACCTAGAAGATGTCAGTACCGACAGCATCAACTGGTTCACCACTGGACTGTTTGCCCTCCTCCCTTTTCATAGTTAAGGAACTACTGTACTTCACCAGTGGTGAGAATTCCTTCTTAAAGTCTGAGTCTTGCCTGCTGAGGTGGAGGGGACCTAAAGGTGTAAGCAGCTACCAATGGTTTTATTATGTTGATTAATCCAGCAATTAATGAAAACATAACCATTTCACTTCATTATATATGCAAATACATACAAAAGAAAATGTCTTTTGCATATATTAAGTATACAAAGGAAAACGATGAACTAAGATGCTGATGAAAAGATGAAACACTATCACAATGTCAGTTTAAAATTAGCTTGGTACCAGACCCGCCTGTCATCTGGACCCTTCCCCAGCTCTACATCACATCTACATCATCATCATTAGTTCAACTCATGCTGTCTGTGTGCCAAAACTCATTTCCCTCAGTCAACTCCATCCTGTGACGGTTGTTGTTGTCGCAGGTTCCAGCTGAAGGAGCCCTCACCTTCAACAGGTCCTCCTGCCTGGTGGTGGCCGGCAGCTCTCCAATGACAAGCTGTCTCTTCTCTGTACTGCGCCGGACATTGAGGCAGACGCCGGGCTCCAGCATGTGGTTGTGCAGCTGGTGAACTGCATCGCTGGCTACAGCCGGTGAGCTGTATTTCGCATAGGCAAAGCCCCGGTTCTGTCCACTGAAATTCATCATGAGACGGAACTCCCAGAGCGGGCCCACGGAGCTGCAGAGGGGGATGAGCAGGTCCTCGTAGGTGTCCCGTGGGATCTGGCTGATATAGATCTCACAGCCCTCCCCCGGGGTGGGCCCGTGCCAGTCTGACAGAACAAAGCCAACAAACATCACTTTACCTCTGCAACCAGTAACTGACTCATCCACCATAAAATGTGACTTCACGTTGGCCTCTCACCCTCTGGTGGGCCTCCATATTTCCTCTGGCCATTCACTTGTGTCAATTTAGTTTTGGTGGCTTCCAGCCATGTTTCCAGCGCCTGGACCCGCTGGAGGTTCAGCACCTGCAGGGACGGCAAACGCAGAACTTTCCTTCAGTGAGGGTTATGGTTCAGTTGGCCCCGTCAAGAGGCACTTCTATTAAGACCAGAACCAGTAGCGGACACGCTGTGCATCTCGGTTCTTTTGTCTCCGTCCGTACATCCGTCGTTTAGCAAAGAGCGCTACAAAAATGTCTTGCGCCCATATTATACGGTTTATTGCAGAGCAGAAAACGCGCTCGTTGCTACTTTTTGTTTTCATAATAAGACGTCGATCTGTAGGAATTATGGAAAACTACAAACAAAATGTTGCATATCTATAATAAAGCTCTCGCCTAATAAAGATCTGTGTACTTTTACTGCATAATTTAGGATTTATTAGTAGTTCAAAGAGGCATGTAATTCTACAAAACAGTATTAGTTTGGTATTGAACACAATCACTTTGGCCCATAATGCCAGACTCCTAGTAATATTTCCTTGTACTAGAGGTAGTACACTATCACCTCAAAGACCTGTGTAATATTAATGCAATTATTAGGATTTATGTATAGTAAAGAGGTATCTTAATAAAAGGAAACAGACATATTGGTGTCAGGCTCTCAAATTAGGGGCCAATATTTCTGCTCATCATCCACCACAGTTAGCTGAGATCATAAATTAAAAAAGGCACCACTGCCACAACCACGTTTGAATCCTTTTTCTAAGACGCCACTTTAAACCCCTGATAAATCCTAATATCTACAGTACAAGTAGTACTTACTAGGAGTACTACTAGTATTGCTTTGGAAGTGATAGTATACTACCTCTAGTACATATACTGCTTAGGCGAGAGCTTTATTCTATATATGCAATATTTTATTTATAGTTTTCTATAATATATAACAGATCAGACGTCTTATTATGAAAATAGAACGTAGCGACGAGCGCGTTTTGTGGTCTGCTGTAAATCGTATAATACGGGAGCATGACATTTTTGTAGCGCGACAGATGAACGAATGAAGGCTTACTTGACCGCAGGTTCTTAAGACTCAGTCCTCAGTAGAGACGGAGCGTGTGGAGGCCTCCAGGAACGTACTGATGCCTCATTAAAGCCCAACGAGCAGCAGGTGGGGCCAAAAAAAAACGGGCATAACAGCAAAACAATTTTGAAGAATAAAATACGACACAACGTGAACTGTTGCAACCGCGAGGATAGTTTTTTTTTTTTGCAAATGTGCAAAACTATGCGCGTGAGTTCATGACACTTAATCTGCCGCAGCCTTAAATCTGCGGGAGAAGTTTGTCTGCTGCGCTTAGCCTTAGCTTAGTTTGGTTTCAATGTGCGAAGCGAATAATACACAGAACTCACCTGGCTCTCCATCGTCGACGTCTCTTTAGCGTCCGTCGTTCTGGCGCACAGACAAGCGTGTTAAACCCTTTGTCATAATGAAAAGGCTCAGACCCAAACGCACCTTCTCAGGAAACGCAGGTCTTTTTAAGGCAAACACTACCACACTTACAAAACACAAACTTATTGGGAGGGCTGGCTCTGCCTTGGGGGTGGAGCTGCACCTCTACACGCTGTTGCTGAGAGGAGAATGCTGGGCAAACTCCTTTCAATCCCCCCTCCCCTGCACAGTGTGCAGGCTGGACACAGGAGCATCTTCAGACATTGTACTATATAAAAGACATATCTGTCGTCATTCTGTTGTTCCTTTGTAGTTCAATTTCTGTCAGCTGAGAGCAATCAAAAGTGTCCAAAGCGATTCCCAGTGGGATTATTAGGGTATTTTTAATCGTCCGTACAGTTGTCACCTGAGGCTGAGCCAAGAAAATGTCTTAAATAATATGTAATAATATATAGTATTTGATAGTATCACACCCGCTACTTCCGTTCACGAGTTATGTTGCACACGCCTCACGCATGTTAGGGTCCCGTTCAGATACATGACTTGTGTTAAAAAAATGCTACAAATTGTAGTGAAATCAACCGTGTCAGACGGGTGATACGCTGGTTGGCGTTAAATGAGAGGCGTGCGTCAGACGCGCTGTCTGGGGTTAGACACCCCTGGTGTCAGTCCTGGTGGCGCTCCAAAAACACGTGG
The DNA here is from genome assembly GCF_900634795.4 of Betta splendens. NCBI lineage: Eukaryota > Metazoa > Chordata > Actinopteri > Anabantiformes > Osphronemidae > Betta > Betta splendens. Next base: position 5,067,508 of record NC_040890.2, read on the forward strand.
TACCCCGACGTCTACTGAGGAACAAAGATTGTCGCTGAAGAGACAAGTCTGACACGTTTAGGGTTGTTAGGAGGTGCACCGGTGGTACCGTGATGTCTAGAGCTGATCAAAGGCGTTAGTTGCATCGTATGAGACCGAATAGTCTCTTCAGGCGGGAGTTGTGTCTGGGTATTTAAAAGTGTGTCCAACAGTAGCGTGGCTACTGGCTCTGGTCCAGCCCCGCCATTTGTTAACAAGGAGTGTAGTAAAATCAGCCGTCACTAATGTTGAAGTGCGCGATTCATGCGACGTCTACGGTAACAGTGTTGCGATCTTGGGTTCTGATTGGCTGAATGACGGTAAGCGCATCGTGTCACTTTCTGCCACTGAGGTTTGTCGCTGTACTTGTGTACGGGTTTCTCTCCGTTCACATCTAATTATTATGTCGCTTACTATCTGGTAGCGACTTGAGTGGCAAAATACGCTTGTAACATTCCTGCACCCTTTCATTAAACGTGCTGATAAACCTTATAGTTATCAGTATCAGAATCAGCTTTAATGGCCACGTTTGCACAGGGCAACCAAGGAATTGTACCGTATGTGGTCTGAAACACACAGTCAGTAGTGATGCTGACAGCCCGTTTTTGAGTCTGGCCTGGTACAGATGCTCCAAGGACCGGAGCTCGGTCCCATTGATCGTTTCTGCTGACCGAACCACCTGCTGCAGTCTGTGTCTGTCCTGCTTGGTGGCTGAACTAAACCACAGAGTGATAGAGGTGCAGAAGGATGGATGGATGATGGTCGTGTAGAAGATGGTCAACAGCTCCCAGGGAAGGTTGAACTTCCTGAGCTGCTGAACTTCAGGTCCTGTGAGATTGTGGACCCTAGGAAGCTGAATGAGTCCACGGTAGACACTGTGTTGTTGTGGATGGTGAGGGGGAGTGGGGGGCAGGCAGTTGTTCCTGAAGTCCACCGTCATCTCCACAGTCTTGAGCGTGTTGAGCTCCAGCTGCTTATGACTAGACCAGCTGCTCCACCTCCCATCTGTATGCGGACTCATCACTGTCCTGGATCAGCCCAATGACGGTCAGGTCGTCTGCATACTTGAGGAGTTTCACAGACGGGTCTCCTGAGGTCCAGTCGTTGGTATAGAGGGAGAAGAGCAGTTGGGAGAGAACGCACCCCTGTGGTGCGTCGGTACTGATGGTGCGGGTGCCAGGTGTGATGCTGCCCCGCCTCACCTGCTGCCTCCTGTCAATCAGGAAGCTAGAGTAGAGTATTCCAGGGGTGATTGTATTAAAGGCAGAGCTCAAGTCCACCAACAGGATCCTGACATATGTGCAAGGGAGATCCAAGTGCTGCAGGATGTGGTGCAGCCCCGGTTTACTGCATCATCCGCTGACCTGTTTTTCCTGAAGGTGAACTGCAGGGGGTCTAGTAGGGGGTCTGTGAGGTCCTTTAGATGCCTCAGTACAAGCCTCTTAAATGTCTTCATGACCACAGACGTCAGGGTGACAGGTCTGTAGCCATTCAGGCTGGTGATGGAGGACTTCTTAGGGAGGGGAACGTTAGTGGACTGTCTGAAGCAGTTGGGCACTGCAGACATCTGCAGGGAGAGGTTGAAGATCTGAGTGAAGATCGGTGCCAGCTGGTCAGCACAGACTCTAAGGCAGGATGGGGACACACCGTCAGGTGTGAAGGAGGCGACAGATATCTCCTTCACAAACCTTCGGTGCCGGTAGGGGTTCTGGTGACGGGAGGGTGTGAGTGTTGGGGGGTGTAGGTGAGCTTATTGTGTGGCTGTGAGGTGTGAAGTGGTTCTTCCTATTTCTACTAGCTTATTACCTATCTTTCTGTTATGGCTTCTCCTGCTCACTGTTTCTCCTACCTTGTTTAGCTTCTACTCTGTCTCCTTTAGTGATAATGGCATATGTAATATGTGAAAGCTAGTTGCTTTTTAATTTCATTAAGTAAATCTACTAAGATGTTCACTTGTCTCTAAAACTCAATGCAAACTCAAAGATTTTTTCTTTAATGAATACCTCCATTTTAGGTCAAATTAACCAATTAACAGTGATGTACTAATTTGAAGAACATTCTTCTTCATCTTCTAAGAATCTTAATCTTATCTGTCTTTCTATTGTTGGCTATAGTGAGTTTTACTGCTTAAAGTGATCGCAACACTATTACCATAAACAACATAAGTCGCGTACTATAACAAGTGACCACAAGAGTCCAATCGGCCAGTATAGGTAATGTGAACTGCACACACAAGACTTGACCGCTAAATGACTTTTACTCCGCTATGTGATGATGATGATCCGTATATGATGAGTGAGACATTATTGCTGACATTGTTTAAATTATGGTCCTGGTGTAACCTTCTCAACATTTATAATGGGACAGTTCTCATTGTTCAATTTAAACCAACAAACTATTTGCAGCCTGAGGACTCAAACAGGCAATGCTGTTGATAAGAGGGAATAATAAAAAGTAAGTTCTTAAAAAGGATCCAAAAGCTGGACTAGAGGCCTCTTCTAAGTGAAATAACTGCTATTAGTTACTTGAGGACCCGTTTTCATAACTTTAATATGTGCCAGCACAAGAACTATAGGAGTTATGTCAGCACATAGTGGAATAAAAGTCATTTATTGCTAATGGAAAAGAATAGAATAGCTTTTGTTGTCATTGTACATCATCTATACAATGAAGATTTGGTGAACAAAAACAAGTGAAAATGTAACCTGCAATAAGGACTGTGCCTAGCTAATGCACCTCTTTTTTGTGATAGATACCTACGGAAGAGAAATTTTACTTGAATAGCTCAAATAATCCTAAAATGACTGTTGCTGTGAAAATGCATGAATGTAGTTGTGGATATTACATCATTATTCACCATTAACTAATTAAATATTTGTTTTGCAAGAGTTTTAGTATTTGTTGTGCATTTGTTTGTCTGAACAAACCTGCAAAGGTACAATTGTTCATGGATGTACCGCAAATTACTTGAGGAAGGACTCTATCCACAGTGTATTGTGCTTGAAGATCAGTTCCTCTCATTGCATGCAACAGACTCATGCATTGTCCAAACACATACCTTTTACACCTGTGTGTGTCTGTGTGTGCTTGCGTATGTGTGTGTGTGTGTTTGTGTGCGTCCGTGCGTGCGTGCATGCATGCATGTGTGTGTGTAGTTCAGTGGGATCAGAGCTAACATTTGGATGCTCTGTGTAACTATGATGGATCAAACAGAAAAGCCAAAACGAGCCTGCTTTCTTTTGTAAAACAGATGTAATGAAACACTCACACTTCATGATGTTCATGTTTGATTTAATGTAAAGATTAAAAAGGTAACAGTCTATTCAGGTGTTTTACTCCTGCCTTGACACTAGGTGGCACTAATGTTTCATTACGGCAGTCCTACCAGTACACTGAGTCCTCTTCAATCCACCCAGACCGTGAAACTGTGTGTAGCTTAGAGGAAATATAGCAATAACAGCAATATAATTATAAACACGCATATTAAATAAGATACGGTAAAACAGGTAGGAATTTAAACAAACAGATTGGTAATGGGTTTATCATCCACCCCAATGCCTGGTCGATAAGCAAACTGCAGCGGGTGCTGAGCTGACTGAGCACAATCCTCTCCATGGCCTTCATCAAGTGGGAGGTTAAGGTAACGGGTCTGAAATGGTTCGGCTCTTTAGGACGGGGTACTTTAGGAACTGGAAACAGACAGGAAGTCCTCCAGAGTACTAGTGTTCTCTCCAGGCTACCGAGCATTTGATTATTTTCAGGATGCCAGTTTTCCCATTTGAAGTATTCGTTTTTTTTTTTTTTTTAAAAACTCACAAAAACAAATCTTTTTAAAATAAACTAAATAGTAAGAGGACAGGGTTTTGGGTGGTATTTAAAGTCTTGAATATGCCATTACACTATAAAACCATGGATTCTGTAATGTCAGCAGTTAAACTTAAAGAAAAGGTTCAGCCCCTTTTCCATTGTAGGCTGAAACAAAGATCTTGTATTTTTGCTAGTCATATTATGAAGGTGTGACTACAAGGTGTCTTTATTGGTGCATGCGTGCATACATGCGTGTGAGACTGTGTGTGAATCAGTAAGCAGGCACTAATAATTTCAGGGGTCAGAAAATGGTCATATGTCTGATGTCTGAAGGTTTTGGGATCTTGTGTTGTCATGAAGTGCTTAAGTAAATAAATGTATTTGTACACAAAAACAAACAAATATAACTATTAGCTGTATATGACTGTGTATATTCAACTGACTGCCAAAAACAAAGATGGGGCTTGCCAGAGGGGTCATTGCATGAGCAGAGGAGTAAAAATGAAGAGGCATTTTACTGCAGAAGAGGCTTTATAACGCGCACACACACACCCTCTCTGATGCCATTTATCTGATGCTCTCTCAAATACACAAATTGCATATTCAAACCTTGTTTTGAACCCTGTTCTCATATTTTATATTTTTCTGATGTCTGAAAGCTTTGATGTGTCTTCCAAGAGGCACTTGAGTAAATAAATGATCTTGATGTGTTTCCTGGAGACCTGGCTCTATGATGGTATCCAACGTTAATATTGACAGCTTCAGCGCTGTGCGCTTTGACAGAGATCAAGCGGGGACCAGGAAGAAGCAAGTTAAACCACGAATGCTGCCGTAGCGTGTGACGTCATACAGATGGTGGTCTCCAACCTGCAGTCCAGACATCCTGATTCTTTCTTTATGATCTCCGGTCACTTTAACCACACCAGCCTCTGAAGTCACTTCCTACATTCACCCACTTTGTGAGCTGTCCCACCAGAGGTGTGAAGACACTGGACCTGATATGTGCTAATGTTAAGGAGGCCTACTCCACTGCCACTCCCCCCTGGGAAAGTCAGGTCACAATTTGATTTATCTGCTGCCACAATACACACCTCAGGGTCGAAGGCATCCTGCCACCATTAAAACTGTTGAAAGGTGGACAGATGAGGACCATGTTGAGCATGCAGAGCTGCTTTGAAGACACTGACTGGGAGGCTCTGTGTGAACCTCATAGGGAGGACATTGATGGACTGACAGACTGCGTCACAAGGAGCTGAACAAGCTTCATCCAACAAAAGCTGCAGGAGACTGATGGAATCAGCCCAACGGTGCTTAAAAGTTTGTGCCCCCAACTTATGTTGAGGTTGGAAAAGTCATGCATTGTGCCAGCGAATAAGACGCCTTGTCCAAGATTCCTTAACGACTACAGACCCATGGCTCTGACCTCTCACATCATGAAGGCTTTTGAGAGGCTGATCCTGGACTCCCTGCGTTCTTTGGTCAAATCCTCAGTCGACCCCCTCCAGTTTGCATACCAACCACAACTAGGAGTGAATGACGGTAGTGATGAGTCCGGCAAAACACTGATGCGTCGGCGCATGCGTCAAGCTCATAGAGCAAAACACTGTGTCGGGCTGAATCAGCCAAAAGGAACCCCTGAGCGTTTGCCGTTCATCATCAAATTCATCTATAATTCATCTCATCTGAAAATAACGTGTCTCTTTTGATTTAATTTTATAATACAGTGTATTAATAAAATAATTTATTAATTTAAAAAGGATTTCACTTGATCTATCTGAATTCAGATTAATTTCAAAGTGTCTCTTACCAATCATAATATTTTATGCAGGTTAAATGTTGCATTTGTTCGACAGAACAAAACCACCTCAGTGTTCTGACCCCAGCAACACTTCTAGACCTTAGATTTAAATCACTGGTTCCGCAGTTCCTCCAAGTGCAATGAGGGCGTCAGTAGACTGCAGTCAGAACAGCAGCTGTTTACACCCACTTCAGGCATGTTATTCAGCATTATTTGTTTCTTGTTGTTTGGAAATCATGTACTAAAATGCCAATTTGTTGTTTCTAGATAACCTTTGGAAAGATCTCCTCATTGCAGTGGGCATGCAGACCAATAATAAAAAAAGGCATCCTATCTCACATTACAAAGTGGACTTATAGACAGGTGTGGTCTCTATATGTAGACATTTGTCTTAAATTAAAATCTAATGGGTGCATCTTAAATTTGGGTGCACTCTATAGCCCAGAAAATATGGTACATATAGTATCTCCCACAAGTGAGTCCACCCCTTATATTTCTGTACATATTTCTTTACCTTATTTTTAGTTTACATTATTACATTATTTTCTGTAGTATATATATTTATTTGAGTTATCAGCCACAATTTGAAACAAATGAATGTCATAGATTCAAAGCATTTCTTCATCTGGATCCAATTTTTTCTAATAAGACAAATCTGACACAGCCTCTATTGGAAAGACATTTCTACTGTGCAGTGCGATGGCCAGACTGCAAAGCTTCCAGTTTATGTTACCAAGAGTTACCATCCAGCCTTGATGGGACGCTTGTGCCTGGACAAAATCAGACTTAACTGACACACAATAAAGAAGGTGTCACACAGTTCTTCTGAACTTCAGGCTGTGAAACTACATGTCAAACCTGATAGCAAGCCAGTGTCCATGAAAGCAAGGCCAGAACCATACGCCATGAAACCTAAAATAGAAGCTGAGTTGGATGCATTGGTTCTGGAACCTGTGACTGTCAGTAAATGGCCCATGCCCATTGTACTGGTATCAAAAAAAGATGGGTGAATCCGGACACGTGGAGGCCTTAAAGTGTCACTTAATCCTGTTTTAGAGTCAGAGCAGTATCTACTTCTACTTGTAACAGCTTCTAACATCTTCCCCTGCTACAGATTGACTCACGCTTCAACTGATGTTTATGATTTAAACACCTTAAACACAGTGAAAAACTGAAAAGAAGAAAATACAAAAACATTTTACCATACAATCTTCTGATAACGTATTGAAATAATACCGCATGAAAATGACATTTTCAATATTTACAAAATGTATGTGCAACAAACAATAAACATACCGTTTGTTGTGACTCGGCTTCCACGCAACCAGGAGTAGCCTGGTTTCACCCTTTTGGTTTTGTGTCCTTGTTTCTGTCTTGTGTTTCCTGTATTAGTTTGATTGCGTTCACCTGTCTTGTCTTGTATTTAAGGTCTCAGTTTGTGCACAGTCTTTGTTGATGCATTACATGTTACATGTTACCGTGTCATGGTGCTCTCCGTCCAAGTTTGTGTGTTTGTTCACTGATTGTGTTTGCATGTTCGGTGTTCTTAGTATGGTTAATTTAGTTTCCTGCTCAGCAGTGATCTTCAGTTGACCATTGAGTACTTCTGTTAGTTTTGCGCTATTTAGGTTTTGATCTCAGATACAGTTTGCATGTTTTGTGTTTTAGGATGGTCATTTAGTTTCCTGCTCTGCAGTCATCTTTAGTTTACCTGTGAGTTATATGTGTTAGTTTGCATTGTTTTTTTCTTGCCTATCCTGCATACGCAGCATCCTTAGTTTGTATTGTCCTCTGTCTGTATGTTTTATTTATTAAATCATTTATTGTCAGTCCTGTCTGTGGGTCGTGCATTTGGGTCCTCCCTCCCAGTTCAGTTTGTAGGCCATTGTAGCCTGTCTCCCCGCTCAGGTAGCGTGTTTTAGAATACTGTTCAGGTCCAGTTCGACCCTCGGTTGTAACAGTAGTATACTGTTCCGAGTCTAGTTTGACCCTCACCTGTAACACCGTTTGCGCCTTCTGACCAGGAAATTAGCAATTACTGAAATGCAGTAGCTTAGACCTCTTCTTCATAACATGCGTTACTTACTAAATTATTCCTTAAATTATTTTGGGTTATAAACTAGAAAATATAATTACAAAGGAAAAATACACTTTAAATCAACTTAATATTTTTGGATAAATAAAAACATTTGTGATCAACAGCTGCTGACAGCTACACTGCTAATTGATGATCTTTTCGCTGGGTTGAGTGGACAACAAAAATTCAGCAGGATAGACCTCAGTAAAGAGTATCTACAAATGCATGTAGAAGAACAGTCTTGTGAGTTTCCTACTATAAACACTCACAAAGGACTTTTTAGATACTGCAGACTACCCTTTGGCATCACATCCAGCATTGTTTCGACAAGCTATGGCTCAAATCCTGAGTGGGCTGTCAGAATTGCAACATTATTTGGATGACATCCTATGCACTGGAGCCACTAAGAGAGAGCACCTACATAACCTAGACGCTACTCCACAAAGATTGAAGGAATACTGTCTCAGAGCCCGAAAGGAGAAATGTCAGTTTTTCCAGTCATCGGTCGAGTACCTCACGTGATTGACCTCAAATGACTGCTCACTGTGCCATCTAAGATAACAGCCATTGTGGATGCGCCTCCACTTCAGAATATCAGCCAGTTGAGATGGTTTACAGCAGTGATCCCCAACCCCTGGGCCGCAGACCAGTACGGGTCCGTGGCTCATTTGGTACCGGGCCGCGAAAGAAATCTCACAATATTTCAGTTTTATTTATTGTGTGATTCTGCATGATGTTACTTTGGAAAATTACCGGGATCTCTTGGCTAAATCCGCTTGTCTCAGTCACGTGCTGTACTAACAACCACTACATTTTAAACGGGCTGCTCCCGTCAGTAACACGTAACACATTACCGCTAAATTAAAACCCCCAAGCTAGCGAACATGTTTCTTTGCGCAGCATAAAAGAGCCAAAACAGTGAGGCAGAAGAAAAGCCAACGACTACAAATAAAAAGAAAGCTGCATTTAACAGACAATACCAGGATTTCTACCTGAAACATGGACTTATTACGTCTGGTTGTTCCAAGTCTGCTCTGCATAATGTGCAGCGACTGGTTCTAACAAGGAAATCAAGCCTTCAAGCTGCTTCATCACTTGGAGATCAAGCATTCTACATGTTAGGCGACGTTACAAGGATGTTGCTAATAAAGCTGCACACATGGTGAATGCATGTTTATTATTATAAAAAGAAAATACCAGTTTTCATGCCAATCGTAACACTTTATTATGTTAGGGTTAGGGTTACAGTATATTTCCGCCCCACCAAAAGGACTGGTCCATGGCGCAAAAAAGATCGGGGACCACTGTTTAAAGGACAGCTAAACTACTAAGCCTTTTACTTCATGAACATTGAACAAGACAGAAACAAATTATGCTCAACTACAGAGGGAAACACTATTGTGTATTGGAGTACAAACGTTTCACCAGTACTTATATGGATGGAAGTTTACACTTCTCACCACAATTTTGGGTCTGCACACAGGAATACTACTACTTGCTGCAAGCTGAATAGGCTTTGCTGTTGTCAGCACATTGTACAACTAATGACCAATACCATCAATGAGGTGCTCATTGTAACGCAGATGGCTTATCTAAACTACCACTTCCAATTGCAAAGCCAGACTTATATATACACTATAGTCAATATCTTTTACTTCAAGAAAGTGGAAAGACCGCGTGTGCCTGCGTCTTAAATAAAGAAAGAGACCCGCAATGATCCTGAGTTGTCTGCTTTTATGGAAATGATTGTGAAGGAACAATCTGCTGGTGAGGAAACATTTTTAAGCCTTTTCTGGGATGGAAAGTGGAGATGTGCCTGTCCAAGTCTTTGTTCTGGTTAGCCTTGTAACTTTTCTGCCTCGAGTCACTATCATGCCTTTATTCAGTGATGATATGAATGTATAAACTTTGGGATACTGATAAGCATTGATTATTTTCCAGCCATTGCTCAGACTCTTTAAGTTGCATGACACTGCCGATTTCTGTCGGGATTGTCTGGCATGTTTTTCCACCTTCAAAAACATTTATTAATTTTGTTGGACTTCCATGCATTTCAACGGCGAAATCTCACACTATTGTGTTGAGGGATTACAAAACTAAAGCCGGGTGTAGACCCACCTGCAGAGACGTTCGGGAGGAATGTGGTGGAAATTTCCCTTAAAGAGGCAGATGAGAGAGTTGTCTTGATTGATTGTGCACATCAACAAACCAAAAAACAGCTGGGAAGATCAGTGCATACAACACGAAGGTGTGATGCAAAGAGCCCAAAATCCTCAAGTTGCTTCTGCCTTTTAACCCCTCTGTCCGACTACGGTGGAACGTCTGTGTAGCCCAATCAGATGCATGCACCATCTCATCCCTGTCGCTGTGTGTGTCGAGATGTTTACATTCTCATACCTGCATCACTGACGTCCAACTATCAGAGAGAAAGGAGCGCTAAGTCTCAACAGACAGAGAGACACAACTCCCCTGCCTTGGGTTTGGGAGCTAGAGTCCAGATTGAACAATCTAGGTCAAATGTCAAATACATAAAACAGAAGTAAGACAAAACATAAGATATTAATTGCAGAACATAATTCATAAATCATATTACAGCATAGAATAAGGAAGAAACATTTTTTCCCATAACAGGTTTTAACCTCAAAGCTCTAGGTGGTGTTTGCATTGCTTTTTTTTGTCACTGTGTTTTTTCTAGATCGAGCTGGAGTCTCCACCACGTCAGTTACTGGCTGGGAAAATACCCAGACTAAATCACTACCTCCTACTACTCTCTGAATGTTACCCAGTCAGGCCTTGGAGGAAACCACTGCTGTCGTTGAGATATCGGATCACCAGTTTCTCCATATCCTACCACGCCATTTTTTTACCTCCGTGCCTCTGATCCTGCCTGCTTAGAACAAGGTAACTCAGTAGTTGCCTGCTTGAAGGCCCCTCCAATAAACTCACTTTCGAGATCCTCGTGGCGAAAAAAAGGCCACCCACATAAAAACTGCTATAAAACTATCATATCACTTCATCACGTCAATGCTTTATTTTCCCGTAGCTTCCTTTGCAAATTTGTCAGCAGCCTCACTATCCTCCGCTCCTTTATAAGCAGTGAGTACCCACTTGTCTTTTATTCTTCTCTTGACATGGCATGAACAAACTTGTTGTAGTATGGTTTTGACTATGACCTCTTAGATTCGCCCAGTAGGTACTGTAGCTATTAACTGTTGTCTTCTGAACTTTAGCAACATTCGTTCATCTCCACCTGTACACTGGTGTTGTTCTCATTGCTCCACTGCATAACTAATTTATCAATGATGTTGTATCACATCCAATCTTTCTAGCACCATTTTCGAGCCTGAAGAGTATATAACACATCCATAATCTATTACTGATCGTATTAATCCATTATATATTATTCTTAAGATATTTTTGTCTGCTTATGTTAGTGATGCTTATCAACTTTTCCGTAGTTTTTCCACCATGGGAAGTCAACGCCATCGGTCTATAACTCTCAGCCAACTCTGGATCTTTCCCTGGCTTACAAATAGGAACTATAATGGACTCCTTTCATTCTGGTTGTAACACCCCTTGTCCCCGCACCTTATTATATAATGCTAGAAGCACTGTTTTACCTTTATCACTTAGATTCTGAAGCATACAATAACTAATCTGGTCTCCCCCTGGTGATGTATTTTTAGTGTTTCTTAAACTCTTCTTCAATTCTGTCATACTAAACTCAAAATTCAGCAAACTTTCATTGTTTTTGTCGTCTTCCAATTGTTCTATATTTTGTTTTTTGTTTCCTCTCTACCTCTCTGCTCAAATTTCCACTATGAATTTTAACAAATGCTTGTACCATAACTTGTGCTTTGACCTTATCATCCACTATTATTGTTCCTCTCGCTTTCATTATGGGGTAGCCATACCTTTTCCTCTGCCCATCCATATTTTTAATCGTACACCATACTTTCTCCAATGGACTGTCCCTTTTTAATGACTCACAATAGCTTTTCCAATACTCTTTCTCTGCACTTTTATACCTTTCCTTTCAATTGCTAACTTCCTTTTGTACTCTACCAGATGTGAATAATTATTTGTCCCTTTCAGCTTTTTAAAGGCTTTGTTTCTGTCTGTGCATTCTTGGCACATCCTAAAACACAAAACATGGCACTAATCCTCCCCTAGAACCTTTCCCTTTTAGAAGCTTGTGCATCTTCTATTATGATTCTACTTATTTCCTTGTTATTTCCTTATTTCACATAACAATTTAAATTTTCCCCAATCTGCCTTTCTAAAGGTTCATTTCCCTTCCCTCTTTTCCTGCTCTACTCCCTTCTCTGACCCTATTGAGATTTCAATTGGATACTTGTCACTAGCCATGGGGCTTCCCCCTAACACTTCCCAACTACATTCTCCAGGTAGTGATTGTGAAACTATTGCTGATTCTGTTCCTTTTACCAAATTTACTCTTGTACCTGATCCACCATTTAAATATACTAGCTCCTTTTCATCCATTATGTCTTCCAACATCTTGCCATTTGAATCTTCTCTATGTCTCCATACTTTACCATACACATTGAAATCTCCACACCAGACAAGATTAGACTTCCAGCTATCCACTATCAGTTACAGTTTATTTCTTTCTTTCTTGCAGGGATTGCTGGCCGGGCCTATTCTCACGTGGCCCAGCCAGACATAGCCCGAAGGAGCGACGTGGGACCGTCCTCAGGTGGACCCACCATCCTCAGAAGAAGCCATAGGGGGGCGGTGCCAAGTGGATTGGGCAGCAGTCGAAGGCGGGAGCCTAGGCGACCCAGTCTCTGCATAACCAACCTATTGGGACATGGAATGTTACGTCACTGGGGGGGAAGGAACCTGAGCTTGTGCAGGAGGTTAAGCGGTACCGGCTACTCCTTGAGAGGGGCTGGACCCTCTTCTACTCTGGAAATGCCTGCGGTGAGAGGCGGGCTGGTTTGGACTTGCTCATAGCTCCCCAGCTTAGCCGCCATGTGTTGGAGTTTTCCCTGGTGGACAAGAGGGTTGCCTTTCTCCGCTTTCGGGTGGGGAATAGGTCACTCAGTTGTTTGTGCTTATGAGCCAAACGGTAGTGTGGAGTACCCGGCCTTCTTGGCATCTCTGGAGGGAGTGTTGGAAAGCGCTCCAACTGGGGACCCCATCGTTCTTCTGGGAGATTTCAATGCCCATGTGATACCTGGAGAGGCGTGATTGGGAGGAACGGCCTCCCAATCTGTTGGTGTTATGTTATTGGACTTCTGTGCTAGGCACAGTTTGGCCATAACAAACACCATGTCTGAACACAGGCCGGAGGAGTTTGTAGTAGTTTCACCTCACCTACAGTGATATGTTTTGGACACTCGGGTGAAGAGAGGGGCTGAGCTGTCAACTGATCACCACCTAGTGGTGAGTATGATCCGCTGGCAGGGAAAGAGGGTTGGAATGACTTGGCAGGCCCAAATGTATCGTGAGGGTCTGTTGGTAACGTCTGGCTGAACCCTCTGTCAGACAGACCTTTAACTCACACCTACAGGAGAGCTCGATCAGATTCCGAGGGAGGTTGGAGACATAGAATCTGAGTGGACCATGTTCTCTGCCTCCATTGTCAACGTGGCTTTTTGGACCTGTGGATGCAGGATCTCCGGTGCCAGTTAACTCCCGAACCCGGTGGTGGACGCCGGGGGCAAGGGATGCCATCAAGCTGAAGAAGGAGTCCTATCAGGTCTGGTTGACCTGTGGGACTCCTGAGGCAGCTGATGGGTACCAACAGGCCAAGCGTGTTGCAGCCCGTGCCGTTGTGGAGGCAAAAACTCCGGCCTGGGAGGAGTTCGGGGAGACCATGGGGGAGAACTATTGCTCTGCCTCGAAGAGATTCTGGCAAACCGTTCAACGCCTCAGGAAGGGGAAGCAGTCCTTCACCAACTCTTTTTTCAGTGGAGGTGGGGAGCCTTCTGCTGAGAAAGCAGAGGCAGGGGACTCAGAGGTGGACTTGCCCATCACCCAGACTGAGATCACTGAGGTAGTTTGTAAGCTGCTCGGTGGCAGGGCAGCAGGGGCGGATAAGATCCGTCCTGAGTACCTCAAGTCTCTGGACGACAAAACTATGTTTGTAAACCAGAGTTCCCAGGTACGTTATGATTAATCTGTAAATAGTAAAATGTTCTAAAATTGTTTATGAGTTTCTGAGATACTGATTTATTCCATCCATCCATCCATTTTCTGAACCGCTTACTCCCTAGTGCGGGGTCACGGGGGTGCTGGAGCTGGCTACGGGCGAGAGGCAGGGTACACCCTGGACAGGTCGCCAGTCCATCGCAGGGCAACACATAGACAGACAACCATTCACTCACACACTCACACCTACGGGCAATGGAGAGAAGCCAATCAACCTAATGCACGTCTTTGGACTGTGGGAGGAAGCCGGAGAACCCGGAGAGAACCCACGCAAACACGGGGAGAACGTGCAAACTCCACACAGAAAGGCTCCAAGGCCGCCTCCGGGAATCGAACCCAGAACCTTCTTGCTGTGAGGCGACAGTGCTACCCACCGCACCACCGTGCCGCCCCTGATTTATTCCATGCATGTGAAATTGTCTGATGTACTGTATATTAAATGTATTCTGTAATAAATACACATTCAATCATACTGGCTCCAGTCCTAGAACATCAACCATACATGACAGTAGGTTTGGCAACTGGTTCAGGCGTCTTGAGGTAAGATTTATCAACATTTTAATTTTAAATACCATGTCATATTAATATTAAAGTATTAAACACATGCAATATTTTGACAGCAACAGTTGCTGTCACACCATGCCTCTGTTGGCATTCACTGCCCACATTGGCACTTAGTTACAGACAAACAGAGAAACTATTTTTACACAGCAGCAGCACGAGAAAGAAAAAAATGTGTAAAACTGAGTTTATATTAGTTTATCCAGCTATGCTCCCAAACAGGCAGTAGTTGTGAATATTCTGTTAATTAATGTAGGCTGCTTATTGGCAACCATTAGTATTAGCGTTAGCAGCCACTAATCAAGTTGTGTATTATATAAATCAATAAATTAAATTAAATGTGAAATTGCCAGTTAGACGTACCTTGTGCCAGTCGAAGTGTAACCACTTCAACAGCCTTCCATTTGACTTCAGAGTCAGATTTGGGATCAACCATATGGTTGAACTCCACTACGAGGACAAGGTAGCCAGTTTCGCTGTTACAATAGATTCAGTGACCGTGACTTTTGATCCCCAAGGCTGATAACGGCTATGCGCATCCTCAAAGGGGTGTGGCAATCAACTTCGTTTGCGACACACCGCTAAAACAGAGTGTTGTAGACAAGAGCTTAAAAACACACTTTCAGATGGGCCGTGTGGGCGATCTACAGAGCATTTGGCATGAAAAGTTACAGACACCTTACTGAGACATCAAGGTCCAAGAATTAGCGGCGATCCTCAGACCATGCTTCCTTATTAGCTCGGTGAGCAGCATACTAATGCCAGCCAGGTGGTCTGCATCTGCAGACGCTGTTTGGCAAAAACACACACAAACCACCCAAAACAGAACAAAGAGAAAGTGGTCTTGGCCTGGCATTATGCACCAAAGCCAAGTTAATAATCATCAAATTTTATTATGAAATGGTACTTTTAAATACTAATAAATCCTAAACTATACAGTAAAAGTACACTTCATTTTGAAGTTATAGTGTACTACCTCTAGTACCAGGATATTCTGGTGTGAGTCTGGCATTATAGACCAAAATCATTGCAATTAAAGACAAACTAATACAGCTTTTTAGCATTAGATGCCAGTTTAAGCTAATGAAGAAGATTTTGAAGCGCGGCTGTCTAAACAACAGTTGAACAAACAATGGCTCCCTTGGACAGTCCCAAAATGTCAGGATGAGGCAGAGAGAGCACCCAAACGCACAGTGCTGAGGCAGCAGACAGATGGTATAATTAAAAGGATTTTAATACAGGAATCGTAGTCACAGGCAGTCCAGGTCATACATGTGTAAGCACAAGGCTTGAGGCACAGAGGGAGCAGGCGTAATCGGGTCTGGTAACAAGCGTGGATCAATAACCGAGAAGTCAGATTAACGGATTGGAATCAGCAGGCTTAGTCAGGTCCAGTTAGAAAGCAGAGTTCAGGAACAGAATCAACAGAGTACGGTACCGGTCAGGATCAGGCAAGAATCAACAGTCGGGAACACGGAACAGGGTCGACGACGAGATGAGCTGAAAAAATTATTGCTGGAAAGTGACGACGTGCGTACGACGATCTAGCAACTGGCTATGGTAAGTACTGGTGGTTAAATACAGAAGACTGATAGCTGAATTATTGACAGGTGTGCATGGTGAGCCGGGAGTGACAGGAAACGGCTGTGATCTGGGCGAAAACCGTAAGTCCATCAAAATAAAAAAACGGAACAAGAACATGACAACATGGATAAAACTTAGACCCTTCAACATAAAACTGGAAACAAAACCAAAACCTGACACAAAACACCCTCTGCCCAATTGCCTCTCACAGACTCGATCTGCCATTTCACATAGTGGATCATACAATTTTTATTAGTTGCTTTAACCCCTTTTACATAACTACGTCCCACTTATTTTCATCATCACTATTACAGCAGTGCATCAGACACATGAAGCTAATGTATAAACCCATTCTCATTGGATTGACACATTTTCCCCTTCCTTTTGCAAAACAGTTAACACTGACGCCATTCAGACAATCCAATCTCCGTTGTTTTAGCCTTGCTGACCAAAGAGAAACTATCTGTTCCTAACTATTAGAAACCAGTAAGACCAGTATAAACCCACCACAGCACCCGTTTGACACTCCTCCACAAAAGACTGTATCAGCTTTTAGGCCTTAAAAAGGTGCCAGGTCTGTGTTCAATAGTGGCTGTGTCTCATCCTCCAATTGATTTGACTGTATTTTAGCTTATAGTTTTGTATTTTCTGTAACATTTACAATATTTCAGTTGTCAGCCTCAGTTTGGAGCAGCAGAATATGTTGTTTCATTAGACAGCTGCGTCAAAGCAACCAATAAAAACTAACAGAATCACCCAGCCACAAACAGACCCAGTCAGAGCAGGACAAGGAGCCTTTGTCATCAGGACACTGTACAAGCTCCCGGCAACAATCCTTGAACTCCCTGATGTGCAGGCCAGACAGTGGACACTAGACTGGGCCAGGACCATTTGTTCCTCTCTTCCCTGGCTGACAGAATGTGAGGGCTTCTTTGGAGTTAAATAACTTCTTGCCCTGTTGGAAGACCCTCTGACCCTGCCTCGTTCGGCTGCAGGTTCACAGTTTGCTCCTCGTTCTGCTGCAGATTCACGGACTGTTTCATGACCCGCTGTTGCCACCGTGCAACAGGGCCCACCTTCTTCAGCCAAGTACAGCGAACTTATTCCCTTGACTCAGACTCCAGATTGTCCCCTTCAGAGGCCTAGCAATTTGGAAGGAGTTAAAGGCTCAGAGTTCAATGCTCTACCTGACCACTGCAATACGTACAGCCAATACTGCCACCACTTCACCATAGTTCATTCGTGCTGCTGTTTCTGCACCACGTCCAGCACATGATCCAAATGTCACTGCAGCCCCTGCTCCACGTTTCTCTGTTGCTGCAGCATCATGTCCAAGCCACAGCTTCACTACCTGCCTTTCAGCCAGCCTCTGCACATGCCTTCCATTTCACATCAGCTCCATGTCTCGTGCTGCAGCTTCTGCTCCATGTTCTAGCCAGTTTCCAGGGCTCGCCTCGGCTACTGGTCTCCAGCCCGCTTCTGCTGCCTGCAGCTTTTGCTTTGCAGCTTTTGCTTTGAGTAATGTGGATTCTGTGAATAATTTGTGTTGCTAGTCATAGAAAATGTGTTCATGCAGATTTCTATACGGAAGTCAGAGTTGGGGGACGGTCTTTTGGTCTGAGGAAGATCTTTTTCCCACATTGATATTGGGACTGTTATGATATAGTCTATTTTTTTAAATATAGGCATATAATTAAGATTAAAGAGATCAACAGCCTGTGGGAAATAGTTAGAACTAAATATTGAATGTTGCCAATGTGAAATGTAATCCTGATAATCCTGTGCTGCAAAATCCCAGGCATTAGTGAGTGGGCGAATAGTTGATTTGTATTAGTTTATTGTGTAATTTGAGATTGTGGGAAAAGCATTAAAAATATTAAATATTTCCTTGAGTGAGATCATGGGGCCCTGTAGGTGTAGTAATATGTCATCTGCATAAAGACTAATTTTATGTGAGTTTTTGTCCTGGATTTCTTTGATTCTTACATTTTGTCAAATGGCTGCCACTAACGGTTATTTAAAGATGAAGAGAGTTGACATTCTTGTCTGGTTTCCTAGTGATACCATTATACATTTGGTTTGTTTTTGTTGCAAGAGGGTAATTAAGTTAAATAGTCTGCTGGCATTGTCTGATGGATTCCTAGTTTTGATGAATCCTGTTTGGTCTGGGTGGATTAGCATTGGGGTGACTGTCTCTATTCTGATAGCTAGTAGTTTGGTGATTATTGTTAGATCTGTGTTGATGAGAGGATGGTAACTAGAGGTTGTGGTGGAAATTTTCCATAAAGAGGCAGATGAGTTGTCCTTTTGTGTGATTTATTGATATAATAAAGACAATAAAAATAATGGGCAAAGCAAATAAAAAGCATGGATGTTGATCATGCACATCAACAAACAAAAAAACAGCTGGGGAGATCAGTGCACACACCCTGAAGGTGTGATGCAAAGAGCCCACGATCCTCAAGTTGCTTTTGCCTTTTAACCCCTTTCTCTGGCTCTGGTGGAATGTCTCTCTGCAGCAATGGAATTGTTTGTGCCACCTTATCTTGCTGTGAGTGAGAATGCAAACATTCTCACTTCTGCATCATCATGTCTTGTTATCCAAAGGCAGGAACACCGATGCATTCGCTTTAACAGCCTTGGGTCTGGTGGGGAGTCAGATAGGATGGAGCCAGAGTCCGGGTGTAAAAGACAAACATATATCATAAATTATTAGTCAGTCAAATGGAACATCACATGTTTAGATTTGATGTACGACAGGGCACAAGAGATTAGTTGTTTGTGTAAGAATGTTCAGTTCAGTATTGCACCTAACCAGCACATGACGACTGTGTTGGATAAGAAATAGCACAAAGGCAAAATTTTTCCATTACAGAGGTATGGTTTGGGTCTTTCTTGGGTCTTAGTAGAAGAGTCATAATGGCTGTATTCATATGCGCTCGTATTGTTGAGCTGTTTTTTATTTCCGTGGTTACTCAGAAAAATAATGGTGACAGAATTGTAGAATTCTACTGGAAATCCATCAGGACCAGGCGATTTATTGTTAGGTATTTTAATTAGTGCTTTATGGACTTCATCTAAAGTAAGTAGTGCATCTAAATATATTAATAATAACGTTGGTAGTTGGAGCTTGTTTATATGTCACAGCTCTGTTTTTCTGATCGTCATTTTTGGCCATTTCCTGTTTTATTTTCTACTGCTTCTGGGTTTTGGACTTGCTATGGACTCATGGAATCTTGTTGATTAGCTTTGTCTTTGTTACCTGGTCTTGCTTTGCGTTTGTTGTGACTCTCTGTCCGTCCTCTCTCCGCCCACCCTGTTGGTGTCTGCGCTGTGTTTTGGGATTTGGCCCTCCGCCATTCCTCTCTCTGCCCACCTTGCTTGTATTTTCTGTTGTTGTGGCCTTTTGGGCACCTGGGAATTCACCCTAGAGTGTTTTTGTTCACAGCTCTGTTTCTCTGGTCATCATTTTTTTGTCATTTCCTGTTTTGTTTTCCATTACTTCCGTTTTTTTATCTGTCATGTTAGTTTCTGCTTTACGTTTCTAGTCACATGATTTCTCAGCTATTTCTGTTTAGCGATCGGTCTGTGTATTTAGTACCATGTCTCACCACGGCCATTTGCCAGATTATTAGCTCATGTACATGTGTCTACTCTCCAGCATTCATCCAAGTGGGTCCTAATACTAGTGATGGGTAGATGAGGCGCCATGAAGGGCTTCGATACATTGCAAAACTGTATTGATACTGTGCCAATACTGTGTCACTGATTACTGACCCCTGCTGGACCTTAAAAATCCCTACAGGCAACCTAGTTGACGGACTCATCTGACACTGATTTGATGACCTAATGACCTAATATATACAATAATATAATTTAAGCCATTGTATGTTACATAGTATTTTTTCATTTCTTCATTTAAATTTAAAATTGATATTTTTAGATGCAGTCAATAAAGTGGACATGTATCATAACGTAAAAATCTAAGTTAACATGTTGTGAATGAGGATGCCTTTTTTTTAACAAATTTGGTCTGCCTGCCCACTGCAATGAGGAGATCTTGCCAAAGGTTATCTAGAAACAACAAACTGGCATTTTAGTACATGATTTCCAAACAACAAGAAACAAATAATGCTAAATAACATGTCTGAAGTAGGTGTAGACAGCTGCTGTTCTGACTGCAGTCTACTGATGCCCTCATTGCACTTGGAGGAACCAGGGTGATTTAAATCTGGGGTCTAGAAGTGTTGCTGGGTCAACACACTGAGCTGGTTTTGTTTAAATAGGAAAGTTCTGTCTAACAAATGTGACATTTAAGCTGCATAAAATACTATTATTAGTAAACTAAGAGTCACTTTGAAATTAATCTGAATTCACATAGATCAAGTGAAAACTTTTTAAAATTAATTAATAATTTTATTAATACACTTTCACTTTATTATAAAATTAAATAAAAAAGACACCTTATTTTCCGATATGAGATGAATTATAGATGAATATGACGATGAACGGCAAACGCTCAGGGATTCCTTTCGGCAGATGCAACTCAACACATGCGCTGCCTTATAAACACAGTCTGGCGCATCAGACGGTGACTGATACAGGAACTGTATCGGTCATGTGCTTTCCCAACGCAATACACGCACCGACACAGTGTCTCGCTCTTTGAGCTTGACACAGGCGCCGACGCATCGCGTTGCCGGACCCATCACTACCTAATACGTATCAGTTCTGGATCGTGTTTCTACTTCACCTTGCCTGCTCCCTTTGCAATGGTTTTGGATATTGAACACTGCCTAGAGATCGACTGCCTTTGCCTTATTGCAGTGATGGGCAGATAAAGCTTTATGAAGCCTTTAATCCTATAGGTTTACTCCAGCGCAAAGCTTCATGAAGCTTCATTTGCTCTAGTAGGACATCTACTGGATATCAGTTGGCATGAATTTGAAGCGTGTGGCATTTTGCAGAAAGACTGTAGATTAAACTGTCAGTTTTAATTACGGAAAAAAGATGGCTCATTGTTGTTTGGGCCGTAGATGTTAATCAGTGTTAGTTTTGTTTGATTAATTGATGCATAATAAATCTTCCCTCTGCATCAACAATAGGTGTATTGGGGACTAGTGATATGTTTTTTTGATTTGATGGAACACTACCACACCCAGAAGGTGTCATTTGACTTTTTCTACCTTACACATGTAGGCAGTGGACATTAACACACTTGCTATAGCCGACATCCTGTGAACAGCTGCGTTTGACATTTAAACAGGGCCATCACTAATGCAGGTACTATGGTCGGCTTGTGAGCCACCAAGCCACCAGGGAGAGACCTTATGTCTAAAAAACAGTGTATGTTCTACCGTTTGTAATACTTGTGCTACTGGGGAAAAAATCAAGAGTAAAATGACAGTTTTCGATCTTTCACAAATCCATGACAGATTTATTGATACATCCACATCTTTTTGACATTTTTTTAAATATATTTGGAAATATACCAATAAAAGGTGAGTTTGATTTTAGTAGTCACCCACAATCGAACCTTTAAGGGGAACCTTTAAGTTCTGACTTTATTCGTAAAAACTTTGTGTGTGCTACTGGTCATAACAGAATGTAAAAACCCACAAAATCCAGTGTGTGGCTAGATTCTTACAGCTTGAGTGACACAACTCTTTGTCCTGTATGGAAATGCGCCCATACTGTACCTGGCTGGCCACGCCAGCCCCACAGATACCGCTTCCCTCCAAAACAGGGCACCTGACTTTATGTGTAAAAAACTTTGAGTTCTTTGTGCGTGCTACTGGTCATAATACAATATTGAGCTACTGAAAAGATAACAATATAATGAGTTTTATTGTATTTTAGTTGTATTTACCAGTAACACATACTATAATTTTTAAAATAATGTCCCTGTTTGTGTAACAAAAGCAGCTGTTCACAGATAAAATCATCTGTGAAATGGATATCAGCCAGAGAAAACGGGGTCTTTCGACCTGGCCTAGTTGTGCAAGCTAGGTGCAGAAATGTCCAGAAGTGCTAGTGACACCTCGAGACACCTCCTTGTTTACTATATGTCGATGAGAATATTTTGTCATTTTTAAATGTTAACTTTGGCAGGTCTGCATTTGTCAAACATGTTTCTTGTAAGAAGCATAAATCTGCTTGTATTTTAGTTAGGTGATTAATGATTAATGAAAATTTTTTTTGGTTTTTGAACTAGACACATTCCTTGAAATGGTTTAATTTGCTATATGGTTGGTTGTGAGTTAATAAAAAAGTGTTTTGTCTGCCTAAATATACATTTAGATAATACTACTAAACTTGACATTCCTCTGGACCTATTAGTTAGGCAGCAGTAGTCATTGCATTCAGCAAGGACATTTGCTCATAGGAATGGTGATCATAAACCTTTCACCTCCAAGCCCCTAAAAGACTCCTACAGGAGTGGGGAATATGCTGGGAGATCATCATACGAGTATGTACTCCAAACAACTTACTAACAAAGTGAAAGTGGTGCAACACCACATTCTTCCAGATGATGACAGTCCTCTCTCCTTGGGTGGGATCAGCCACCAGTAAAGTACATTCAAGAATGTTATGAAGCATTTGGTGTTGTGTGGGCAAATATCGGGGATTTGGCAAAGAACACCGTCATTGGCCATGGCAACACATATACTCATGTTGCCTGTGTCCTGGAACTGTGATAGTGGCCCTGTGCACACTGAAGTTCCTTCCATGCCTCCTCACTTTGCTGAGATTGAAGTTGGCTTCATCTACATACTGTAAATGAAGACATGATGTGCCCCCTCAACTTCAGCTTCAGATATTTCTGCTTTTGTAACCTCTGATAATTTAATGCGGTTACTTTCATATACAGTAATGGCCTTTAAAATAGTACATTTTAGAGGCTAATGAATATCTTCACCACCACCACACAGCGTGTCCTTCACTGGTTCCTGGTAATGGTAGGATATTACAGGGACTTTTAGTCCAACCTCTAACAAGTCTCTATGTATCGTCCCAAGCTTGCCAGTCTGAAATCTCTGTTATGTTGCACCCTGATACTCGCATCCCCTGACATCATCCATTTTAAGTAAAGATCTTTATTTCCCGACTGTCCCTATGTCGAAAGCTGCATTTATTTAACTTATGGACACAGAGTAGTTGGTCCCACCCAATGCCAAGCAAGGTGGGATCAACACCAGACCAAACTGCACCAGCAAAACAAGCATGCACTGCTTCACACTAAGGAAACCCAAACTCCACCCAGACAATATTACCTGCACAGGTGCTCATGTTTAGTTTTTGAATTATGACCTTGATTTGTTGGGTTCTGTGAGGATGTCTGCTGTGAGTTTATGCTACAGAAATGAACTTAATTAGCAAGTATTGATTTTGTGTCAGGTCAACATACACATTTTGTAACAACGTTTGTGACAAAAAAAAAGGAAGGGACAAGACAGACGTGCAAATGAGACTGATGTAATGTGCCCAGACATCCACACGAGGTTGCTGTTGAATCATGTTGGTTTAATCTACTCTGACAAGCAGGTTGAGCAGAGGCTGAAGTCTAAAGGCTAAAAAATGGTTCATATAAACCTGTGATGACATCAATTACTATAATAAACCACTGACACATTATGACTTCACTTACTTTGCATTGACACAGTTAGGCTTTATTTTGCACGTACTACTCAAATGTGAGTTTAGACTGTAATGATATGAGAGCAGCAAGACTCAACATCACAACAAAGATCAATGCAAAGACACCAAACCAACCCAAAGCACAAAGTGATCATCAACTGGACATAAAACAAATAATGACAACATATACCTGTTGTAAAAACAGCAACAGCAACGCATCACATATGAAGGAGGCTCATAAACACATTAGTTAAAACACACAGTGTGTGTGTTGGGGGGGGCACAGACTTTAACAGAGTCTGTGGCTGATTGTTGGATTTTATTCTTGTTTATTTAGAGAATGAACAAAGCTTGACTGAGGTACACAAACCCTATAAAAAGCTTTACAGGCTCATACGGGACTGATCCACAGAAACAGGTTAAACACTATTTTCAGATTTTTTGTATTCAAATATGATAAATCACTGATGATTAGAAACGTATAGTTGAACAGATACAAAGCAAGTGTAAGTAAACTGCATTGATCAGTTGAACCATTTATCTTGAAGTCAGCTAAATGTAATCTGTAATGAAACTGTTTCAGTTTATTTGGTATTAAATTCAGCATCTTCCAAATGCACACACAGTCTAAGTGTTTGTTCTATTAAGACATTTACAAACAGTCAGATTTCTTTTTAATAAAGAAATAAATAATTAAACTGCATTACTCTGATAGTGCACCCCTGGAACAAAAAAAGGCATTCATGGACAAGAGATGAGAACAGGGAACTTCCAAAATGCTACTACAGCAGTAACCCTAGTGAGCGGGGCTACATGAGGAGAATGTGGGAATTATGAATACTAATACGAAACCCAACATCTAAACTAACACAGAAACAGCTCAGTGCTCTAATATCCGCAAGAAACACCCAATTTCACAACTAGAGTTTGACGAGGTACAACACAAGCTAAATGCTATAACAAGGGGGAACCAGGACGCCAGGTCAGAAGGGGAGATATCATCATCCTCCCCACAATCAGAGATTGAGTTCTAAGCCCCAATAATAACAGAGCTTAATGCAAGACTTAAGAATGAAGTTTGTGGCTAAGATAGACAACCAGAACCCCCAAAGCAGATTACCAAGAATAAGTGAAGCACCTTCTGAAAGTCTGCTAGAAGATATCAATACAGCATTACAACACTACTAAATGATACCAACCATGACCATCACTGAGACCAATCAGCTTATAAAGCAGAGCAATTGTGATCCTTAAGGTTCTTGGCTATAAGATCAACAAAAGGCATACGAAAAAAGTCTTTATTGGTCATTATCACATACAATGCAACAACAAAATTTGTCTACTGCATTTAACCCATCCCTTGGGGGAGCAGTGGGCTGCCACGCACGGCACCCGGGAAAGCTAGTGCGAAGTGTCTTACTCAAGGACACACTTGGAGGTTGGAGGCTAAGATCAAGAGAATAAACAGGATGTTCTCCACTGAGCCATCCAACATGTACTCACAGTGGCAGGGTAATAACACAAGAGCAGACCCACCAAGGCTAGAGACTGAAGAATACTGGAAAGGCATATGGGAGAAAAAGCCATCATATAACAGCAAAGCCAAGTGGCTGGTGGACTTAAAAGAAGAGCACAGCAACCTTTCTGAACAAGATCTAGTAACCATCACAATGGCAGATATCGAAGATCAGTTGAAGAACTGGAAGAACTGGATGGCACCAGGCCCTGACATGATGCATGCCTACTGTTTGCCTACTGGCGGCACAGATAAACAAGCAACTAATGGATGGAACACACACTAAATGTTTAACAGAAGGCCGAACAGTCCTGATCCTGAAGGACCCCAAGAAGGGGGGGCGCTCCTGTGTTTTTGTTGTGGGTAATCACCTGAGTTTTTGTACTAATGATATAATGATACCTACCAGCTTGTAGGCGTATTTAAGTCATGCCTTTGTTTTCACACACTGTTTGTGTGTACCCGGTCGTAAGCTGAATGCTACGCCAGTGTTACGTTTGAAAGACAGGCGTTAAAGAAGTGGAGTTCCTTTTGGTTTCCTTTGATGTCTTGTTCCCTGTGAAAGTTTGTGAGTGTCTTGTGTTCACGTTCCATGTTTTGGTCGCCCGTTAGGAACAGAGCGTAGTTAAGTTTGTTCAGTAGTATTGTTAGTCGTCTTCAGTGATTGTCTTGTGTTTCTGCGTTTAGGATTCTTTTGCCCCGTAACGTTTTAGATTGTTTAGTAGCGTTTACTTGCGTCAAAGTTATTTTTAGTTCTTGCCTGTTGTGTGTTTGAACTTGCTCTGCAGTGAGTTTATGTTGTATTTAATAAACCATTATATGTTAACGTTATTTCCTGTGTGGGTCGTGCATTTGGGTACGGCCAGGTGTGCGTACCGGTTTGTTAGAGAACCGAGGGTTTTATTAGCGCAACGGGTTCAGTGTGACAGTCCCCTGACAGTGTGAGCCCGTTTCTCTTCCCGGCTCTGTGAGAGCTGTAGCTTCCCCGCTCGGAGTGGGTGCTGTCGTTCCTCCATGCCACTACATCTCCTCTCCTGTCCCCAGTCCCCAGTCAAACCCTGCCGGTTCAGAACCGACGGGGCGAGTTCGTAACAGCCTCTGCACAACATGGAAGCTCCTGTCAGGCATCATAGCAGCCAAAACAGGCAGAAGGAACAATACATGAGCAGTGCCCAGAAAGGAATTGGTAGTGACACCAGGGGAGCAAAACACCAACTGTTGGTAGAAAAAGCAGTCACCTAAGACTGTAATACCAGACAAACCAAACTAAGCACTGCCTGGATTGACTACAAGAAAGCCTGTGACTCAATGCCTCACACATGAATCAAGGAATGCTTGAAACTATACAAGATCAACAGGACCCTAAGAACCTTAATGCAGAACTCAGGTGGGAAAGTGGAAGACAACACTAGAGGCCAACTTCAAGCCGATTGCCCAAGTCAGCATCAAGTGTTGCGTATACCAAGGAGATGCTCTGTAAGGGTAAGGCAAGTGCTGAGAGGTCAGCTGAATGGAAGAACACAGTCTGGGCAATCTGCACCTACGCCCTCCTGGTCATCAGGTACCCCACTGGCATAATAAGGTGGCCAAAAGAGGAGATGGCAGCCACTGATGTCAAGACAAGGAAGCTCCTTACAATGCATCAAAGCCACGATGCAGGATGAAACAACCAAGATACATGAATACATCAGGAAAATGGCCCCAATAGATTATGTGCTCAATGAATACCACAGGCAGCAGAAACCAGTTTGTTTGTTTTTGGTGGATGATTTGCTGGCATAAAAGGTGTTTATTGCATTTACAGTAAGTGGTACTTCAGATACAAAGTACTACGGTGGCTCGAAGTACTACAGTGATTCAGCTGATTCAGGATTCAGCCATGCTGTCGCTATAATGACTTTCCACGAACTCCACCATCCTGAAGATTTAAATTGATGTGACCCTCTGCAGCTGGTGTACCACACACATACCCAGTAGGTCAGTAGAGTCTACAGAACAGCAGCAGATAATGATTTCTGAGGAGTATCACAATGCAAAGTCTCTGCTGGGCTTGATGCTCAGATATTAGCATTCCACGACTACAATGCCCAGACACTGAAAGTTAGCCTTTTCCACACATCCACATTTGTGCATTTATTCATGGTTCCTGGGATATTTCTAATTTCTTCCTCCTGAAGTCCACAATCATCTTCATCTTGGTGGCATGCTCAGCCTCATTCTTGTGAGTGGACTCATCCTTCCATAAAGAAGTACCACAATTTTAATTGAGTAGGTCAGGGTACAGTCAAGTTTAAAAATGCTGTGTATAAGGTAGCACACAGCCATGTGAAGAGCCAGTCATGGTGTGATGGATGTTATTCACACTCGAGATATTCATAAGGAAGTCCAAGGACCCACAGCAAATGGACAGAAACAGTCCTAGCCCCTTCAATCTGTACACTGGTCAAAGGGGGGGGTGATCTAAAACCAACAAAGCGCAGCCTTGAATAGTGCACCTGATCTTAGACAGTCAGACCAGCATAAAGATCTTTTGCATAATATTCTGTAGACAAGCCGTCTTTTGCATCTACTGTATCAGACATGAAGACATGTGGCCCTGGAGGGCGTTCAAGCCGCTGTCAAGTCAGCTTCTGTTTTTGGGCAGTGGAACAAAAAAGAGGACTTCAGGAATAGTCAGAACACAGACATGTATTTGAGATAAACTCTAGTGGAGTCACTAGTGAGCTGGTTTGCGCAGCTCTTGAGCATATTCCCAGATACCCAATGTCCAGCAGCTTTCCTTGGGTTCACCCTCAGAGCATGCCGACATGCCGTAAAGTGTGTCACTATCGGTCACAGAGATTGCTCGGGATGTATTGCTCTCCCTGCCGCACCTGCCTTGTATTGTTACTGTTGGGCTGTTTCTCAATCTTGCTCCAGAGCGTCCCACCACTAGGAGAAGAGGGGGCAAACGGTTGACTCTCGCAAAGTCATTGACCTCTGCCATCACAAACCTCAACCATATTCCTGCTACCACCGGGAGACACCACTAGTATACTGGAGAGACGCCAGACCTCCATCTGTCAATTGAGCCCACAGCCAATGTGCTGTTGTCATTGATGGATTGAGATTATTATAGAATTTAGACAGAGGCAGGAATAAGGTTCATATATTTCTGAATTTATTCTAAGTAAAAAATCAAAATTACTGTAAGACAGAGATACAGAGTCACAGACAGGTCTCAGGAATTCACCCTATCTCAAAGATTGGGGCGGGTTTAAGCCTCCACAATCAGTCTTCCACCTGCTTCTTCCTGTAACCTTGGACCAGATGATGTCACCAATCCTCAACATTCACAGTGCAGCCACATGTCAAGAATCGTCATCATTGTTATCAGACCTCACAGGCTCATCTCATGTACCTCCACTCATTACCCATCCTCTGTTAAAAACTATGCTGTTTATTCTGGCTGCACACCAAAGCAGACTGTTAAAGCCTTAAAATAACAAGTTTACTAGGCTCCCTCAGAACTCAGGTCAGACAGACAAGCAAGAAAAGAGGGGAGGATGTACTAATAATAACTTATCTGACAAAGGTTGACAAAGGACTGAACACAAACCAGACTGAACACAAACCAAACTTAAATACAAATTAAGGCACAGGTGTAACTAATGACACTAATCAGGACACATTAACCAGGAACTGTTATTACAACAGAGAAAACATAAACTGAATCCAAAAGATGCCTGTAGGCAATTGAAGGGCCAAACTGTCACCTCCCCCACCCTCCTCTTATGTTTCGTCTGTATTAATGGAAATAAAAAAGGACTATGTGTGAACCTGTATGAGTAACTTACAGTAGCAACAACATGAAAAGAGCAGGAATTAAATGTTGCACAAACAGCCTCTAAATCAACTCTATGGGAAACCGATAGATAGTCTTTGAAAATGCCCCAAGATGATCATGCAGATCTAATTGTCCTGAAAGCAGCCTGGGCTTCTTATCTCCTGCTACTGTAATTCACTTAGGTCTTAGATGGCTCAGATAGGCTCCTCTGCTGGGAACACAACAACGCAGACATGGGAAGAGGAAACACCACATTCACAACTCGGTGCATCCCCTGAATTTCCTTCCTCTCTGTCTTCTCGTCTATCTTTCCATCATCTTTGCTCTCTGTTGCCTTTTTAAACACTATGCCCAATCTTATGGATGAACTCCCTCACTCTTCTTGTCCTTCTTTCTTACCCCTCTCTCTTCTTCCTTATCTCATCTGCAACTTTCCATCCCTCTTACTCTCTCTCTCTTTTTGGCAGAATGAACAAGCAGACCACATCCTGCAGCAATGCCATTATCTAAAAAAATCCATAAAAGTCATCAGTGTTTTTGTTGTTTTTCATTTCTGAACCTGCTGCTTCAGCGAGCTACCGTATAGCCCCATCAGCCCCACCTCCTGAAGCAGCCTGAGAGCGAGAGGGCTGCTTGATCACTAAACCTTGTGAGGATGACAGTGCTACGGCCTTTCTCACTTTGCTATGGTCATAGAGATACAGGAGTAAGAATAAAGGAACTGTAGCTAGCTTTAGAGCACAGGCCCAAACTACACATTAACTTGACCTGCAGTGGTGTCAGAGGTCAACTGAAGGACGTGATTTAGAAGGTCATAGAAGGAGCTTAGGTTGGGCAAGATGGCTGCACAGGAGCAGCAGAGATCAGACGTGGCTTGGCGCCAGGGGCAGCAGGTAAGTGGAACAGTGGCGGATGCAGGCTGAGACACAGTGGCTGACGCAGGGACGTACTGCAGGAATGGGGCAGGAGCAGCCTGAAACATTTTGGTCTCAGAGGATTTTGTTATCATGACAGGAACTGCAGGATGGCTTGGCATAGATAATATGGCGGAATCTGAGTGTCCCTTCATTCTTACACACTACCCCAGGTTGTTTTGGTCAACCCTCAGTTAAAATTGGTGAGGTTTTCCTTTAAGTCCTGTCTTTCCTTCCCTCTTTTGCTGGTGCGTCAAATTCTATGCATGACAGTTACGAGGAGTATTTTTTCTGAAAACACCAATGAGATTTTGTAGTTATGGTGGGATGAAGCCTCACAAGGCATTTAATCAATTGAGCCAATTGGTTCAAGAAAGGGTTCATTTTTCGAAGCTTCATGTGCACACAAAACCATCTGCTGGCCAAGTGTATTCTGATTCTGAAATGCGCCACCCCCGGCTCACCGCCCTGTCCCACAGATACTGCTTCCCTCCAAAACAGGGCACCTTAGAGTTCTAACTTTGTAATAAACTTTGAGTTCTGACTTTATGTAGTAAAAAACTTTGAGTTCTGACTTCATGCAGTGACATCCCTCACTTTAGAAATGCATCACAACTTAGTAATTTGATCCGTGACACACAGAGCAAATTCGTTACTTTGGACGGTAATTCAACAAGAGAAAAACTTTGTTTTAGAGAAGTTTACACATAACACAACATCTCACATGTGGCAGTGACCTGGCTTGCTGGTCACCCCCAGCCTATTCTGTTATGGGCTTGTCATAACAGATACTGCCTCCCTCCAAAAGGGGGCATTTTTGAGTTTTGAATTCATGCAGTGACAAACTTTGTGCATGCTACTGAAAAAATAACAATAAAATGAGTTTTATTGTATTTCAGTTGTATTTACCAGTAACACATACTATAATTTTTAAAATAAAACCACAACTCACAAGTGAGAGCATGCAGTCAGTGAGACAAAGGGGGATCTGAAAGTGTTTCATTTAATTTTTACAAGAAATTAAGGAAAGCCTGAAGAAACTGTCACATCTCTTATACTTTGCATATGTATGAAATGAAAAAAACGCATGTGTGTGGATCTCCATAAGATGGCATAGTGAGGCACAGGTTTAGCGTGCCTCCCTCCCCTTGTGGTGAACCCGTGATGGCCCTGTTTGTGTAACAAAAGCAGCTATTCACAGGTGATTTTGGACACTGCTCTGGACTTTCATTGTTGGTGCTAAAAATAAGGCTGTTTATATCTGACAGGAGAAGGTCCAAAAGTGTCCATCAGCTGTCTGCTGACCAGAAATGACCAGAAAGTAGCTGACTAATAGAAGATGGAGGTGTTTCTTTTACTCTTTGTCTACAAGCTACAATAGTTTCAAAATGATCCACTTGTGTCAACATGAGAAACATGCACTGCATCAACACACCTCAAGTTTGCTGGATGTGTGACAAAATAATCAAAATACCAAATAATTATTCGCAAGGAAATTAGACTCTATAGTTAGCAGTTGAATGTTTTTCAGCCAGGCTGGCACCAGGCTGGCCTGGGTTTTCTGGGTTTTGCAGGATTGTGTTCTAGAAGTGTTTACAGAATCATTAAACTACTACTACTCTCTATCTATCTACTACTCTTCATCAACTGAGTAAATGAATGGTGCCTTCAGACTATGGGCTTTAAACCTGAAATACTTGAAATAGGAGGGACAAGAACATCCTCACAGGCGTCCATGGAATGAACGCTAAGCAGGGGACGTTTGAGTGAAATCCAGCTTCTAACTGATTTAATTAGGATCCCTCCAGTTGGTTTCAGTAAAAGGTTAATTGGCCTGTGTTTTCTCTATAATCTAATTAGTTAGATCTTTTGAAATACAATTAAGCCTCAATCAGAGATTTAAGGGTGTACACACTAACGCACCCTGAGTGTTGTTTCTATTGGTGTCATTAAGTGACCAGTATATAAATCTCCTTTTTTGTGAATGTACTGCTCGTTTAGTAGTCACAGACAGTAGAGATGATAAACTATGAGAATTCTCCTCTTTACATTTAAAAATGTATTTATATTATTTATTTAATTACAGTAGACTTGCTTCTGCAGAGCTTTACGCCTTCATTGTTTCACTTCTTTATTTGTCTCTTAGTGGACATGTGCCATTGAATCTGTTCAGGTAGTGTTAGCATCATCCAGCTGTATTCAAAGAAGTAGAGGAAGATCTCTCAGGAAGCTGTGACACATGGAGACACGGAGTATTAACTCTAAGGTTCCATATAAAGTACATCTACCTGTTTCTGCTTGAAACCTTTTACACACTGTGTTAAGTGTAGAGAACCACTTCAAAGAAGCTGATATATTAGGTTCAAATACTAATTGTTCAGTCACCCAGACAAAAATCAGTCTAAAGTTTCTCTTTTACATTTTATAATTACTTGACAGATGAGTCAATGGTTCAGCCAGGTGCTTTTCTGTTTGCTGAAGCTGGACATGCTCTTGCATTTCGGGCCCACTCCTGATAAAGGGGCTGCTTGTTGTAAACTCTGTCACCTTTAATTTGTCATTAATTTCAATTTGCACAGACTCTTAATGGGATGTAATTGCAAAATGACATGACCATGCAGGGTCGAGCCTCCCAACATCAAGGTCCCTTCATTACCAAGCAGATGCTGAACTGTAGTCAGATGATTCAAGTTGATTCCAAAGTCTTTAAAGAGTTGTAGCAGTCGAGCTCCTGTTTGTGTGTAGTGGAGGGGAATGAGAATTGAAAAGTGATGGAGAGTGACAGCCGACAGATTGCAGATGCTTGCAGCTCACCCTCAGGTGAAACTGGAAAAGACAGATCACCCCCGCTGATGTTTAGGCGAGGGAGGCGGAGAGCACAGCTGTGTGAGAGGGGATACAAGCATACGGTTCACACACAGGCCAAAACTGGGAGAAACACACACAGTCTTCCATGTTGGCACTTACACTTGTGTGTATGTGTGTGTGTGTGTGTGTGTGTGTGTGTGTGTGTGTGTGTGTGGGTGTGTGTGTGTTTGTGTGTGTGTATGTGTGTGTCAGACGAGCCCTGTGGCTCAGGATCGGCTGTCGCTAAGCAGCTGACACTTCTTAGCTTACTTCTTAACAGACTGACAGATTTTCACAAACTAATTTGACTCTGAGGAAGACAACACGAGATGCTCAGAAAACTTTTCACATCCTGCCAGTGGGAAATACACTGCAGCGCTCATGATGGTGAGGATGATGAAGATGATGACGAGCTAACTCTGGAGAACAGTGTGACAGTGTAGGAGCTGCTGGATCCAAGAGGTGACAGGGTGACACCTGATGGAGGCATGGCTTACTAGGCTTAAGGTCTTTGACCTAATATTCATTATGTTCTAGCTTCACTGCTGTTTAAGCTGAGCCAACACCACAGCTCTGTCATCAGGTGGTCTGTCAGTATGTGAACATTTTGGCATGTATATTGGAATGTGTTTATAGTATGTATGATAAGATAAAATGTATACATTGGAATGTAGCATCTTTCTCAGTGTCCTGAAGTACTGACATGTACAGGTATCGTTGAGCATTTGAT
Organism: Betta splendens; assembly: GCF_900634795.4. Taxonomy (NCBI): domain Eukaryota; kingdom Metazoa; phylum Chordata; class Actinopteri; order Anabantiformes; family Osphronemidae; genus Betta; species Betta splendens. Next base: position 5,101,001 of record NC_040890.2, read on the forward strand.
TTCTTTATAGTGGTTATCTGATATTACTCAGTTCACTTCCAGTTTGTTCCTGTAAACCTGTTCCTGGTGGGTTATTAAGAAGTAAACGTTGCAAGCGTTGCACCAATTTAGCCAGCATAGCTAGATGCTGACTACTTTCTGAAACAATACTAAGTTATACACCTACTGTACACTAATGCAGATGTGTCATGATTTGCAGGCAGCAGCTTTGTCATTCAATTAGTAATACAGTCATTCACTGTAAAATCAGCCAAAGGGAAAATCTTAAAAAATCATGCTATGAGCTATTCAGACTTATTTTCTTTTTTCTGAGGATTAGAGTAGCAAATTTTCATTTTGGTCTCAATTTTGTTTAAATAGACATTTATTTAATATATATAGTCAAACAATTTCTCATACATCTCAAAGAGTAATTTGTTTATTTTATATTCACACAAGTGCAAAAGTCTGATTTAAATCGGATGTTTTAAAGTGAGGTGGTTTTGATGAGATCCCCAAACTTGAGCACCTCTTCTTTAAGCATTAGCTGCATCTATTACACATATTATTCGCAAAAGAAAAAAAATACCACTATATAAAATATACCACTACATAGGCTATTTTACAGTATATCGCCACATTTAAAACTACCGTATTTTTTGCCGTATAAGACGCACTTTTTTCCCCAAAACTGAAGGGGAAAAGTTGGTGCATCTTATACGGCGAATGCAGAGATCCGCGGAGCGGAACAGTGATGGAGATGACGAGGGGGCAATGGTGAACTTTACAGTGATGAGTGGGTGCAAAGACAAAACGTACCGGTATGTTTGTCTTTTTTTTTTTTTTTTACTGATCCGAAAAAGATCCGATCTGTGACTCCGGATCCTGATCACTTTCACTTTCAGTGTTTACTGACTTTACTGACTGTTCATGTTACATGTTTGGCATACAATTGTTCTTAAACTGCTGTTAACTTTTATACAGTTGATATAAAATATTTTACTACAGTATTTGGTTCAGAATCTTTTTTTTCTAGATTTTCCTCCTTTAAAATTGGGTGCGTCTTATATGGCGAAAAATACGGTATATAGCACTGCTTCACTAGGTAACTGTCTCTGGCCTGTTTTGTTACTGCCCCTTGTGTCTAGCCACATGCACTTCCTGTCCTTTTTCCACGTGTTGTCTCTGTTCACTATTTAGGGACTTCTTCACCTCCATTTTATTGCCAGGTCGTCTGTCCTTTCCACCGGTGTCCTTATCTACTTCATAGAGTTCTGTGTTGGTTGTTGCTAAGGCATTGGCTAATTGGGAGGCATCACTGTGGCCTAAGCTTGTTTGAGAGTAGAGGAATGTACAGTAATTTCACTGCCCCCCCAAAAACACTGTTTGTCTGCCTATCATTCAGGCTTACTTGTTCCATCCATCCTGAGAGATTTAAAAGACCAGAGTTCAACCTGTTCTCCATTTTCAGATAGTAACCTCCGGAGGGATAACATGTTTTTTTAAGTCAGAGACGTCACAAAATGGTCATGAAACCCTCCTTACCACTACAACAGTAAGTCTGCTCAGAGTCGCCAGGCAACTAGCATCAAGGTCTGTTTCAGCCCCAGCATTTTCCTGCTTTACTTTCCTACGCTACTCTCAGCCAAAGTCTATCATCACTGCAGCACCATCAGTCACTCAGATCCCTCAAAGACTTTCTCCCGAGGAGCCTAGTTCCCACTGGATTATTTTACTTGATTATTTTACTTTACCTAATTACTTTATTAGACTACAACAAAATTCACTGTGTTCCAGCCTTCAAATTTTATACTTTTATGGCTGAGTCTCTCGCTAGGTACACCAAGCCTTCCACCAGCTACTGTGGCTGCTCCAGCACAACAACCCACTTCAGCTGTGGATGCACTGCGGTGTCCTGCTCCTGCTGCATCATACAAATCTGTCTCTGTCTGCATCCTGGGCTTGGCTTTCACTCTACCTCTTTTTGACTCATTGCCTCTAACCCCCACATGTGCCAATTGGTCTGCACATTCTCCTCATTCTGCCAGAATTACTGTCTGGTCCTGCAGCTTTATGGATTGACTCTGCTTAGAGTTTTCAGCAAAGTATTTAGTTGTTGAAAGGAGGTGTGGTCTTCCTCTGTGTCACATTGTTTTGTGCTTGAAAATGGGCATATATGCTGTTGAGTGCATCTAGGAGTGAGCCATTACTGTTGCAGGTGGTTATGCTCTGTGATGGCTTGGATGTTCTGCCACATGCATCGTGTGTCATGTATCCGTGAAGTCGTGGTGCTATATATATGCTCTGGGCTTTGTGTCTCTGATGGCCCGGATTTGATGTTCTTAGTCACCTGAGCTGAATGCAGAGTCACGTATTTTCAGACATAAACCTTTTTAGTTATCCTTCTGGTTGAAACGTGAGATGATTGTTTGCGACATCATCAATGCACTTGCTGGTGTAACTTGTCACTAATGATGTGTACTCCTCCAGTCAATTAAGTTGCTGTTGGTTGCAGACTCTGTGAAGATGTCCTAGTCAGTTCATTCAATTCCACAACAAGAGCATACATTTCTCAAGGTCAAAATTTATTTTTCATTCTCTTGATTTGTTTTACTTATTTTTTTTAGGAACATTTTTTTCATCATCTTTTTCCCTGCAATGGCGACCTGTTCAGGCTGTACCCCGCCTCTTGTCCTCAGCAAGCTGGAATAGGCTCCAGCACCTCCGTGACCCCAAATGGAACAAGCGTTAGAAAATGGATGTATAGGAATCATTTGTGGTGTGTGTGTGCAGTGTCTATTACTGGATGGAGCAGGGAACTGTCCAGCTCCCCGTCATAGTTTTCTCTACCGGTTACGACTATTCTAGTAGTTTTTGGATGGCTGAGCAAACTGATATTCTAGTTATCATTGGCCACTTGATACTAACACACACATTTCTTTGCAATTATTTATTGTAAGTTTGCAGTGAGATGCAGGCCTACAAAGGCGCAGCATTGATGAATGTTAACCGTGGATATGAAACACAGTGCACAGTAGTGAAAATCCATACGAATCCATATGAAAAGTAGCGGCCTTATTCTTTTCAAGGGTCTAAAATGCAAGGTTAAAATTGTTTTCCCGTATCTAAAGCTGACAGGCGTATTCTGGTCCGTCTTAATTTCAGTATATATGCTCTCTATGTAATTCTTTGACAGCGGCAAAGTGGAGGATTAAACGTCTTTTTGATAACGTCACCGTATTGACCCTCGACCGCCACACAGAGAAAAAGAGGAGCGTAAGATTCACCTACTGTAGTGTCTGGTGTCAGTGGTAAAGACTCACTTTAAAGTAAGTGACAATTGTACCCCAGGTCCAGTAGAAACCCACACGTCCTTCTCAAGATCCAGCACATAACACACAGGCTGCTACATATCCATCCAATTAAAATAAGCTGAGGTATTGTTATGTTATGCATGTTCAACAGGTCTGCAACTTCCCAAGCTGCTTTTAAATCTATATGCCGTGTCAGATCCGTGCGAAATTCAGAGGGGGTGTTATCTTTGAATGTGTTCAAACTAGCGTTGGACGGTAGGGTTATATAGAAACCTGCGTTCTTCATATTCCAGGTCGGGCTTGTCTGTTTATAGGTCTATAACATCTGACGCTCTAACATAACTGTTGAACTTCTCTGGCCAGTTTTGCCACTCAACTAAAACATGAGGCACACCTCTTAGTATATATTAAGCCGACACAGAATCCTTTCCACATGAAAAGCTTTGTCTGCAGAAACCTACACTTTCTGTAATTCTGCATCATAAAAGGAGCCCTCTACCGGCTCATTGTCTTGGAACACACTCGCTTATTTTAAAAAATCAGTGTACCCCTGCGTCTATTTCTTGTCAAACACACCTCTCAGCTTGGAGATTCACACAAGGTCCCCGACTTGTTTTTATGGCGCAAGGGGAATGAACCGTACAAATTTTGGAAAACCTCTAATCTGTTTTCAGATGTCACTTGAGCCGGTGCCATCTTGAAGCTGCTGTGATAACTTTGGACAATCATTTTTAGCACATCCAAATATCTGAGGGTGTTTTTTCCTCTAAAGTACTGATACAATTTATGTAACAATCTCCCTCCAATCCTGACTCACTTGGAACAGGCGGGTGATCTCCTCCCCCCAGCGGTCAAACAGAATCTGCCACGTAGTGACCGGCATTTTAGGAGCACGCAGAAAAACTCCACACTCTGAGCTGAACAGAAAAAACGCACAATTCCTTCTCTGTCCCAACGTTTTACAACAACAACCTTGTAAAACCAGCATACTGAGGGCGCAGTGTGGGTCAACCACGGCGCTTTGAAAACAGACATGTTTTTATCCGCCATCTCAGTCTTCTCCACCAGAGACAACATTGGAGAGTCCAAACCGACTGTCTCTACAGAATCCCCAAGACCTGCTCTAGGGTAATTACAGGTATCACATGTTTCAGGATCCCCCAGTTAATAACTGTAAACGGCGTTGTCACAGTCTTTGGCGAAAATGTTTCACCAGCCTGTAACTGGTCATCTCGCCCATACTGTACTGAAACATGTAGCCATAAGAGTCCGCACCCAGCTTTATTTAATTGCTATGAGGCACAGATGAAGGGCTCTGGACGCAGCATAAATTCACTCTGGTTTTCTGGACCACCCCAACGCCTCTTTCCATTCTTCCATAACATCTTTGGGAGCGCGCCAAATTATTTTCTTGTACGGGGTAGACATTTCTTTTACCCTGACTGATCTAGCTGATCCTGGAACCTCTTTTTAATCACAACCTCCACGCCTGATGCCTGGTGCCCCAGGCATGCATGAGTCACCATAAATTCACTTTTGACGTTTGCTGTACTGGTAGAAAGAGGGACGAGGGGCCATGTTTAAATTTTCATATTATTGATTTTCAAATGAAAATCAGTAATATTAACTTTTTTGTTTTTGTTAGCCTGAGATGAAAGCACTGATGCATCTGACATGGCTCAGTTACTGATTTCTTTGAGAGGAGTGGACAATTACATGAACACAAGTGAAGAGCTTCTAGTTTCAGTTTTTTCAGTTTCGCCAGTTTCAACAGTTTCTGCTTGACATCCAGGCTGAATACGGAGATGTTGTGTATCATAATAACTTAAGATGGCTCAGACGGGGGTCTGCACTACAGCGCTTCTACTTTCTTAGGGAGGAAATTGGACAATTCTTGGCAAAAAAGGGAAAACCCATCCCAGAACTATCTGGTCCTGTTTGGCTGGCTGATTTGGGACATTGACATTGAGTTGACATACACAACATCTTAATGTGCTGAACACAAGCCTTCAGGAGCAAAACGCAATGGTAAGTCAACTGTATTCAGATAACCACCATTCGGACCAAGCTGCTACTTTTCCAAAGACACCTGTCACAAGAGCGGCCCAATACCACACACTTCCCATCGCTGCAGGAAATTATGACCAGCTTCCCACAAAACAATATCATTGTGCAAATGATAATGTACGCAAAAGATATGTCATCTCTTGTTTATGAGTTTCAACAGCGCTTTTGGGATTTTACAATTTTTAAAAGGACATCAAACTTCTTTCCTCCCCTTTCTCCGTGGTCCTTGATGACGCTCCAGACCACCTGCAGTTGGAGCTTATTGAGTTGCAGTGGACTGCCGAGTGCCGCAGTGGGCACCAACAGCTCCATCTTGCGCATCAAAACTACGTTTTTTGAGCCAGAGCTGGACTACATACTGCAGTCAAGATCTCGGTATCACCCCTCACATTAATGCAGGCAAGATATTTGTTTAGGCCCAAGGGGAATCAATGAATATGCACTGACCACTGTTTTGAAGTTAGAAGTCTACAGTGAGCGTTTAACTGAATAATATGTCATGTTTCTAATGATGTTTAATCTTTTAAAAAGTGTTTTTTTCCCCAAACCTTTTCTTCATTTATGTGGTCTTTAAATATGAAAGGCAGAGTGATTTTAAAAACTTGAAAATTAAAAAGAGAATGCCATTGGCAATAAAAAGTTTATAAAATAGCTCATTTGTATTTAATGTTATTGCTACAAAGAATGTAAGACTGAATGGTCAGCCCTCACACATTTTCACTGTACCAAATCTGTCCCTCTTTACAAAACATTTAGACACCCGTTAGACACCCCTGTTTTAAATGTTTTATTATACTAATACTACAGGACATATGAATAAATGGGTATGAATATATGCAGATGAAAAACAAGTAATAAAAGATGAGCAGTAAACATGAAACAACCAGCAATGAATGAACAAATAAAAGATGTAGATGAATGTGTGTGTGAGGAGTGAAATGAACACTTTATATGAACAGAGAAATTGACATATTTATGCAAATGGAAATAAACAGATGAATGAACCCTAATATCTAAGAGTGTAATGAATTTGGGCAAGAAAAGTTACTTTGTGAATTTGGAAGGCTCCCTTTCAGCGCTTTGAGGAAACACCAACGTTCTCTGTGAAATCAAGGGAGATATTGATCTTGCCTGTCCGAAGCAGTAGGAAGCTTTAGTGTCCTTCAGTACTATCCAGCGGGAAATTCCTCCAGATCCAATTAGCTCCTGGAATCAGGTTTGTTTTCCCACTAGGAAATTGTTGTGGCCCAGTTTGTTATGGCTTAGGCCTGGATCTTGTGAGAACATCAGCTTGGTACGAGGAAACAGCGCTACTTCTTAGCTTAAGCGGTAAAATAACTGGAGCCAAAGTTGTTGAATTATACTACTTCAACTAAAAACAGTTAACAATTGTTTTTAGTTGATTTCTAGTAGTTAATTTCTGGTTGTTGGATAAAAATCTCAGGTAAGTTGGCATCGCTTGAATTAACTTTATAATTAAATCAAAATCGCTGATTCGTTCGGGGCCCTGAACAAAAACAAAAGACAGTTTGACTGTCACAAACGTAAAAGAGAGAAAGTTAAGGAAGTTATGAAGAAGGTGAAATTCCATGAGGACAGAGTTTGTCACTCACTAAATACCTTGTGGTATTGGGACACTTGTTGTTTCCACCAACTGAGGGCAATGTTGCTTCATGTCACTCAATCCTGTCTCTCTGGAATCTCTCTACAGTGTTACACTGTTAGCTTTTTCTTTTAAACATATTTAATAATACTGTCTCTGCAAATATGGAGATTGACCTACATGTAAACGGAACAGCTCAGATTGTCAAATGTGCAATATTTGTTCTTTTTTGTATATTGCATTTTATAGTTTTTTTAATTGGTTTTGATTGTTTCTTAATACCTGAGGCTTACACCCAATTTCATTGTACTGGCTACAATGACAATAAAGATTTTAATCTATTCCATCCATCTTAATCTGCTTAATCAGGGTTGGGTCACTGGGGCAGCAATCTAAGCATAGCGCTCCAGACATCCCTCTCCCCAGACACTTCGTCCAGCTCTACAAGGGCGACCCTAAGGCATTCTAAGGCCAGCCGAGAGACATAATCCCTCCAGCGTGTCCTAGGGCCTCCTACCGATAGGAAATGCCCGGAACACCTCCCCTGCCCCAAGGCATCCAGGAGGCATCCGAAACAGATGCCCGAGCCACCTCAACTGGTTCCTCTTGATGTGGAGGAGCAGCAACTCTACTCTGAGCTCCCCCCTGGTGACAGAGCTCATCACTCTATCTCTAAGGGAGTGCCCAGCCACCCTAAGGAGGAAACTCATTTTGGCCGCTTGCACAAACTTGTTAACCCAAAGCTCATGGCCATAGCTGAGATAGTAACATAGATTGACTGGTGAACTGATAGACTGGTATAGCGACCACATTACTTTAGCCGTCGCACCAATCCGTCTGTCAATCTCAAGGTCATTTCTTTCCTCACTCATCCCCAAAAGACTTGAACTCCTCCATTTGGGGCAAGAACTCTCCTATAACCTGCAGAGGCCAAACCACCTTTTCCCAGTATGGCTTTAGACTTGGAGGAACTGATTTTCATCCCAGCTGCCTTGTACTACAAAATGTACAAGCCCACGCTGGAGGTCCTGGTTTGATGACGCCACCAGGACAACATCATCCACAAAAAGCAGAGATGCAATCCTGTAGTCCCCAAACCGGACCTCCTCTGGCCCTGGCTGTACCCAGAGATTCTGTCCATAAAAGTAATGAACAGAAACTGTGACAAAGGGCTGCCGAAATCCAACATGCACTGGAAACAGGTCTGACTTACTGTCAGGAATGTGAACCAAGCTCCTGTTCCGGTTGTACAGAGACCTGCCAGCACCTTGGCAAAGCGCCTTGGACTCGATACTTTCGGAACACCCCCCACAGAATGGTAACGGGACACGGTCGAATGCCTTCTCCAAGTCCACAAAACACGTGGACAAATTAAACCTTAAAATACTAAATACAACCTAAAACTAAATAAAAAAACTAATTAACAATTACCAGGCCAACAAAATCAAAACAAAGAAACAAGAAACAAAACAAAACATGAGCGCCCCCTCAAGGTGTGAAGGGCCAATTGGAACAGAACTAAAGACAAAGCTGCAGATGATTTGGAAAAAGCTTAATTTTTGAAAAACATGAAATATATGAATAAGAAACCTTCAAGCACATCAATTAAAGCTTTAATATTTGAATCGTTTCTGTGGCTGAAAGAATGCTGGAGGAGTTACAGTAGGTACTAAATAACATACAGAAGTAAAATAATAGAAGATTCAAATCTCAATATTGAGGACTTCAGGTCTGTTTGAACAAACTGTCCAGTTTGACCTTTTATGGTCAAAGGTGATTTTTTTAAGTCTTTTTTTCCAAGTTTGTGTCTGTGCAAATTTTAAGTAGCAGGTAAAAGATTCTACAGCTTCTCCAATTATGCCAAGCACAAAACTGTTAAGACACTACAGCCATTTAAACATATGAACCAATGGACTTAGAATTTATTTTCTTTCTTTTCTCTTTTAATGTTTTTACTTGTACCTTCATCCATGATTTTGTATGATTAATGACTCATTAGTTTAGGCCTGGTCAGAGGAAGCTAGATCAGCAGTGATACACAGTAATAGAGCAGAAAACATAATGAGAATCATAACGCGATTACTGCCACAAGCCAGTGGCTGCAGGGCTATTAGCCCTTTACAGTCATAAACAAGCTCACGTCCACTGAATATGTATGAATTGGCTTCCTGAAATAAATATCTATGTTGATGCTTGGAACAAATAATGATTAGTGAGTACAGAATGACCTGAACCAACAAAGTTATAACTGCCAAGTATTAAATAAAGATGCAACTAATTTGAACAAAACACTATACTACTACATGTAAAAATTCAATTCAATTCAATAAAAAAAAAAAAACACGTAGAAGGCAACATGAAATACAAGCCCAATCTTGTGCAGCTGCAGGAGGTGTATGTGAAGCTAGTGTTGCTCTCATCTGTGAGCTGTTGAATGTGATGTTCGGAAGCTAATTCATGCAGGTGATAAGTTGCGTCATTGGCTCTTTGTGAGCAGCGACTGTCGCTACTGTGCTTAATTTGACGGGCTGCATGTCGCAGGTCAATATTAGTTTTGCAGCAACTGACACAAAAGGCCATGTTTACTCACCCCCGCCCTCCTCCTTCACCGCAGAAAACAAACACAGGGCTGGTGGTGATGGCTATCAATTACTGAGGCCTCAAGCCGGTAGCAAAGCAGTTGGAGCAGATGTTCGGGAGCTCTTTGTGTGAGTGGAACATTTGTTGTTTCGCCACAATTTTAAGTCTGCAACCATCAAAAAAAGAATCAATCAAAAAAACATCTAAAATCTACTTCCTAAACACCAACACATTAAATAGGACATAAAAACTAATGGCAGCATTAAACAGTAGTAAACAAACTATAAAGTTCTCCAACAGTGTTATTAGTTACTTTATGATGCACTAAATTTTACTGTCTCCGGAGAAAATAAGTAGAAGCATGTTATTTGTTGGTATTAATACATAAGCAGCTTCTGAGTGTTACACAATGCGAGAGAACAATAGAAGGTTTAATGTTGATATTCAAGGGATTTACTACGTAACGTATTTTTGGTGAAGTCAAAGAAAGCAAAGTGCTTCCATATACTTGCTGGTCCCCTGGTGTTTCCAAAGGTTTAGATCTAAATGCAGGTTATGGAAAAAATTAGAAGCCACCAAACATTAAATAAACAATGAAACCACTCAGTTACTCAGCACTCCAGGGTTACTGACATAAGCAAAATACCTGGTTCTGTTCACTGATATTCAGACTAAAGTACTAAATGAGTGCGACAGTTTGGAAAAAAGATGGATTTAACTGTGACCTTCCCCAAAGAACAAAGGAGGCAGGAGTTTACGGATGTACACACAGTAATATGAAAAAAGCTTAGAGAACCAGCTTAGACCAGAAAACACCTACAGTAAAATGCCCAAAATTCTAGAATACTGTATGACTCCCTGGACTGATGACACCAACATTAACTTGGTATGTAACTACCCCAGACTGTCTCAGCGATTTCTTGATGAGTTGGAGACATTGGACCTTTGTCATTGGAGAGCAGCAGATGATGACTGTAAGCACTGGAGCTGGTTAATGTTGTGAGAGATAGAGAAACAATGGCGGCAATTCCTGAATGATGACAAATAAATACCTTCATTAATAATGAAGCTAAAACTGTGATTGTTTAGTAAGACACATTTGTAAATTGCGTATGAACTTGTATTGACAGTGATATTAATAGAACTTAAAACACATTCTCATTATTAAAAGTGTTAAACCGTTTAATACAATGAGTAACAGAAGATCCCAGTGACTGTATGTATCAGGAATCAGAAATCAATCACCTGTGAAGGACAAATGTTATAACCTACTCACTATGTCTCAAACAAAGAGGACTCCTTCTTTGTTGTCACACAGCTTGTGTGTGTCTAAGCGTAGAAATCCTATATGAGGTTTTATGGTGATGGTGGAGGGGGGGGGGGTTCGCTTCATATCCTGTTTGTTTTGACTGTGCAGCTCTACGAGGGCACCAAGGCAGCGGCTCACTGCCTTTAGATTGTTTGTCATTTGGCATTTGAAGTGGAACTAACAAGCTTATAAAATGGTTACGAGAGGATGACAGGAGGTGGAGGCAACCTGGAGACGAAAGAGAGAGAGAGAGGAAAAGCCTGGCTAGATGCAAAGGATATGAGAAAAAATGAGAGTTTAGTTATGAGAGCGAGGCAAAGGCTGGGTGGGAAAAATACTATGTGAAATTGTTTGCGAGATTTAGTAAGTATATTGAGTTATTTCATGCCTGCGTGGATCTGCATTATTCCTGCGATCTCTGATTATTACTCCTGTTTTGAGGAACTGCAGGTAACGTGTTATAGCCCCTGCTGACAAGCCCTACTGTCAGACACACTGTAGGTGGAAAAAACCTGGCTCCTTTGACTACATGCTAATTGTTCATATTACTTTCTGCCACCTGTCCTGGCCACATTCACATTCACACAATCACCTGGTCACTGATTAAGTTCCCTACTCTGACAAAATGTTTTGTTTGCACTTCATTATTCCTAAAGCTGTATTGGTGACCAATTTGTATGCTGTTAGTGCAGTGTTTGTATTACTAGTGAATAGGACCCATTTCTGCTACAGTATAGTACAGCACAGAATTAGACCTGGCACAGGACATAGTTTGACTGTACAGTTGTCATTGTCACGGTGGCGCTGTGGTCTAAAGTGATGGACGCACATGCACAGCTCGGGAGATGTACAAGTAGGTAAAAGGTGTTTAATGCAAAAACGTTGTCAGGATACAAGCCTTCGACCAGTCTGCCATCCTGACTGTAAAATCTGCAATTTTCTTGATTCATATTGTGAATTTCCTAATAATGTCGAAAGAATAATGTTGCTTATACCTCAAAAAAGTCAAAGATACCTTCAGGTTTTCCGTCCCCAAACGAAACAAAAAGAAGTAAAATATAATTTATTATATTCTAAGAAGTAGCAGGAAAGATGGCATCTTCAAATAAAATTGTCAAAATAGGACTTTGAAGCCATGTCGCCAGAGGAGACTCCAGTTTGTACACAGCAACTAAGACTAGTAGGCCACCCTGACTAGAAAAGCTGTTTTGCTTTTTCACAGGACAACCCACAGTGTTACAACTAATCTGTTCTTACCTATTCTAAAGACATCACAATTATCGGCATGAATTGCATGAATGAGACAAAAAAAGACTGTATTTGTGTCTCAGTCAGGTCAATCGCAGAATTCTGTGTTCCTCAATAACAACCTTTAAAGACAACAAATATTGTGAATGTCTTAATAATGTCTAAGGAATAATGTTGCCTATCCCTGAGAAAGGGACAAAGACGCTTTCCCCAAGCAGGAACAATGGCACTTCCAAATAAATTGTCTAAATAGGACTCTCAAAGATGCTTTGCAGTTTGTACACAGCAACTAAAACTGCTAGGCCATCCTGACTGGAACAGCTGTGATTTGCTATTTCATTGGACAACACACAGTGTTACGAGTAATCCGTGCTTAACGATTTCAAAGACAGCAACGATTATAAGCATGATTGTCATAAATGAAGATCAAAAAATATCTGTGTTTGTGCCTTAGTGACGATAATGGCAAAACTCTGCTCTAGGAAGCAGTCTACCCATAAGTGGCAACAAATAGAAACAACAGTTTTTGACACACTTATGTGTATTTGGTACGCGTGAACAAGATGTCAGAAGTGGGATTAGAACCCACGCCTCCAGTGGAGACTGTGACCTAAACGCAGCGCCTTAGACCACCTCGGCCATCCTGACTGTGAACTTACAAGTTTCCTTGTTTCAGAGGTCAATACACATTATTACAGCTAATCTGTTCTATCAACCTCAGAAACAAGCTTTAATGACACCACATATTGTGAATGTCTTAACAATGTCTGAAGAATAATGTTGCTTATGCTTCAGAAAAGTCAAAGATGCTTTTCCCCTTCTGGTTTTCCGTCCCCAAACAGCTATAAGAAGCAAACAATCACTTCTTGTATTCTAAGAAGTAGCAGAAAAGGTGGCATCTCCAAATAAATTGTCAAAATAGGACTTTGAAGCCATGTCATCAAAGGAGATTCCAGTTTGTACACAGCAACTAAAACTGCTAGGCCATTCTGACTGGAACAGCTGTGATTTGCTATTTCATAGGACAACACACAGTGTTACAGGTAATCCGTGCTTGACGATTTTAAAGACAGCAACGATTATCAGCATGATTGTCATGAATGAAGATTAAAAAATAACTTTGTCTTAGTGACGATAATGGCAGAACTCTGCTCTAGGAAGTAGTCTACCCATAAGTGGCACCAAATAGAAACAACCGTTTTTGACATCCTTATGTGTGTTTGGTTTGTCTGAACAAGATGTCAGAAGTTGGATTTGAACCCACGCCTCCAGTGGAGACTGCGACCTTAACGCAGCACCTTGGACCACCTCAGCCATCCTGACTGTGAATTCACTAGTTTCCTTGTTTCAGAGGTCAATACACATTATTACAGCTAATCTGTTCTATCAACCTCAAAAACAAGCTTTAATGACACCACTTATTGTGAATGTCTTAAAAATGTCTGAAGAATAATGTTGCTTATGCCTCGGAAAACTGTACAGCTGAATTACATGTGAATATATGTTATATTGTCTTTAATTCAGTCTAATGTCCAAACCTTAGAAACACAATTTGCTTTCCTGTCTGAACACTGAATGCTGCACACTGCAGACACCACACTTATGAACAGTGAAGGGCCTATTATCCAGATCACGTTGCAAAGCCCCAGGTGAGCAGAACATTCAGCTAACAGCAGGTTCTCTGAATGTATCCCGTCTTACAATAACTGACTTACTTTTTCCTCCGGGTATAAAAAGATTCATATTGTTGGAAATAAATACTTGAACCATTCCTTTAGATCAGTTACCCCAGGTCAATTACTGCAGAGCACTTTGTTCTTTGTCAAAATTGCTCAGTGGGCAGACAAGTCCTAATTGTACTTGTGTAAAGTGCACACTGCTGGACACATTGTTGCTGAGCTGCTGGAACAGCTGTTTGCAGCTTTATTCTCAAAGTCATTCAAACTGTTTCAATTTTTAATTGTATAGCACTTTCTCTTCTTTATTAAAATGCAGTTTCCTCCTTACAGGGGATTGGTGACTTGGATTAGTAACAACAACTTGACCTGGCGTGTCCATGACAAAGCATCTTAAAGCAGGAACCCAGTGGTATAGTACTGAGCTTGAGCACATAATGACAATAATAGAA